>NW_027138907.1:0-30855 GCF_035084215.1 Heptranchias perlo | reverse complement strand
TTAACGCTTTCTGTGTGGGTCTAAAATTCCAGCTAGATTTCTACTGCAGACCACCTGGTCTACAGATTTTTGCAGCTAAAGTTTTAACCCTTAATTATACTAAAACAAAATGGGATCTTTAAAACCTTCCTGTTGAGGGCTAGTGTGGGGAGTGATACCTCTCGTTACTGCACTACATAAAAGCAGCAACTTCACTGCTGCAGATTGTCAGTCACTTCTTTGCGATTTTTGCTTTCTTTTCAGCAGTTCATATTTCAGTTTGCTCCCAACAGCTCACAAACCAATGCCAGACGGAAATTTGCACAGGCCTACACTGGTCCCGAGGAGGCCACACAGAGGAGGGACAAACGAGGAACAATCGAGCTCCAGTCTCACCGTCTCAGCCTGCCAGGCCGCACAGGTCCACAAGGTGACTCTTAGTCTGACTCCTAGGTCTGCTTCTCTCCCTTCCCCCCCACCCTCTCCTCACACTCACTCTCATTCTCACACGCAGACACACATGCACACACGCGTGCACACACACATGCACACACACATGCACACACACACGCACACAGACATGCACACGCACAGACATATACACAACTCTCCAGAGTCAGTGCTGGGGCCATTCAGTCAGACGTTGTCCATCAGATGTGTTTACTTTCTCTGTGACAGTCGACACATCTGGAGCGCATATTCAGGTTATTCCAGTGCCACTAGACGCATTCCACAAGATCATTTCAGTGGTTGTTATGGCGATCTTCTTCCCTCGAGTGATTTTCAAGTTGCATGACAGAAATAGCTTGAGCTAACCGGGGGGGACAAAAGTCAACGGGATCAGAAGGGGGTTTCTTTCACATCGCCAACTAATTAGTGACCCGGCCCTCTTCCCAGGGCACTCCGCATCTGGTTTAATAAAGTGAGGCAGTGACACATTCTCCGCAGGCAGGGCTGTCACCAGCTGAAAAAACTTTCCGTGTTTCTCCCGGAGCGACGGGCCCCCTGATTTCTTACAATGGGGTTTATTTCACAAGAACAAAATGTTTTCTCCTGGAAGCTTAACACCGGATTTGAATTTTCTTTTTTAACTGTGTAGGAACGGTGAAAAGTGTAGAAAATCCGTTCACTTCCTTAGTTTAAAATAAAAACAAACAGTATCTTATACCTCCGCCTCCACTCTGATTTTCAAACAGTTTCAAGTCAAGTCTTTGAAACTGTATTTCCTACTCGCAGCATCTGAAAGGTTTAATTCAAATGCTTTATAGTAAGTTTGGAACCCTGTTATAAAAAGAAAAAAATTGTGCGCTCAATGCTGTAAGGTCTCATCTTAAACATCTCGATATTTTTAATTAGACTGAGATTGGTGAAATACAATGGTCCTGTTTTTATTAAATTTTGTGCTGGATCACTAGTTAAAGAAAATTAAATCAGGAGTTTGGTTTGCACGCCACTCCCTCACGGTGACGCCACTCCCTCACGGTGACGCCACTCCCTCACCGTGACGCCACTCCCTCACGGTGACGCCACTCCCTCACCGTGACGCCACTCCCTCACCGTGACGCCACTCCCTCACGGTGACGCCACTCCCTCACGGTGACGCCACTCCCTCACGGTGACGCCACTCCCTCACGGTGACGCCACTCCCTCACGGTGACGCCACTCCCTCACGGTGACGCCACTCCCTCACGGTGACGCCACTCCCTCACGGTGACGCCACTCCCTCACGGTGACGCCACTCCCTCACCGTGACGCCACTCCCTCACCGTGACGCCAGGGGCCTCACAGTGACGTCACTTGCTGTGAGTTACATCAGCTCTACTTCAACATGTGATCGTTGACCTTATATCTAAACTTTGGCAAAAAAGCGACAGGATTGTTCCAAGATATAGGTACTGAGTAGCTGATTTTGCCCAGGTGCCAGTGCTGAGTGGCTTGTTTGAAAGTTTCTAACTACAGTCCAGATAGAGCAGGTCAAAAGAAGCATTGATCTGCGGGAAGCTGAACTCCACCATTATTAGTTTGGCTGAAATCAGCATCACGGACAAAATAAGTGGCTTAAATCCCCATTCAAAAACATTTTGGTTTTGAGAGTCTCAGTCCGAGCATTGGCTGAGTTGATGTTGTTCAGTTTTGTGCTGGTGTCAGTCCCAGCGTCACTGTGCTGCGTATCAAGGGGAATCGGAACAAGTACAGTTCATTTACAATAAACCTGAAATTGGCTCTGATGGGTCGAAACTTAAGAGAAATTAAACAAAGAATTGTAACAAATATTTTTGTTTAATAGTTTTTGGCCATTTTAATACAATAGTTTAGTGACGATTTGTGTTGGTAAAAACTTTTTATGCTGTTTCGAAATGATTTTTGAGCATAAAGGGGAATGTAGGTTCAGTACCAGGAGAGAAAGGGAGAGCTGCAGGCTGCCTAAAGCTGGAACTTTCCTTTCTGCCTCTGTTTGTAGTACATTAAACTGTGTGCAGAACCATCTCCCATAGCCTTTGCATTCCATTTGCCTGGATACTGCAGACACTGGTCACCAAGGCAATAGGTAAAGACTTGAAATACCTGCCTTCAGGAGGGCTCGGAGGGACATTGAAAGGTCACGACACGCCAGCAAATTGTAATTTACAGCAGTCTCCTTGTCACACTATCCCCATGCTTCTGCTTGTCCTATATTATAAGCTATAGTGTTAGTGAACAACGGCTTATAACTTCAAGATGCCAAAGTACATAACATGCTGTTCCTGAATCACACTTTCATGCAGGGTTTAGAATTAAGCTTACAGGGACTGGATGTGAAATAACACCCTACCCACCCCCATAAACTTCAGGGCTACATTCTCCCCGCAATTATTATTCAATGGAAGTTACCAAAATAAGTACCTCCTGCAAAAAAAAGTTTGATTTACTTCTGACTAGTTTACAAGATATCAAGGTAAGATGTTTGTTAAATTCAACACAGTCCTTTTTATTTCAGTGCAGTTCAGGTTCGCAGCGGAGATACCATTGAGCTAGATGTGATGAGAGTCAATGGTCCATGCATTCTTTACTGCTGAAGTTACATAGAATTTTCAGCACATACACAGGCCATTCGGCCCATCAGGTCCATGCTGGTGTTTATGCTCCACAAGAGCCTCCTCTCTCCCTCCTTCATCTCACCCGATCAGCACATCCTTCTATTCCTTTCTCCCTCATGTACTTATCTAGCTTCCCCTTAAATGCATCACGAAGTTAAGTGCAGATCACATTTTCCAGGTTTATATTGTAATCTCTACAAGTCAAACTATAACCATTTAAAAAAAATGATATACAATGTAAGCTTGTAAAATAAAAGCCGCATTGATATAGCACCTTATCACATTTCTTAGAAATTTCTCATCACTTTATGCACCACAAGTTACTTAAAAGCACAGCAACTGTTGCTTTGCAGCTAAACATGACAGCCATTTTGCACATCCCATAAACGATGATGAGATGAATGGACAGTAAATCTGTTTGTTGTGGTTATTGTTTGAGGGGAGGACAAGACACCGGGAGAACTCATTCAAACATACAAAATTGATGGGCAGGAAAAAGCCCACCTGGTCCATCGAGCCTGTCCCACACTGGGTGGTTGGAGCACCCTGTCTAGACACCCCATTCCCCACACCTGTCTCGCTCACGCCCATCACGCTTACCTCCCCTCCACCGCTGCCCTCCCTCCGCCACCGCCCCCCACTCCGACGCCAACCCCACCCCCACCCCCACCGCCATCCCCGACGCCAACGCACACCAAGTTTGAAGAACCATCCAACATTACAGTTAGTCAAGCATTCACATAACTTGGTGGTCTCATGGGGTCTTTTCAGGCTTCTATTGGGAGTAGAAGTCTGCACATGAACTAATCTGCCACAGTGAAGTCTGGTCATGTCTGTTTACAGATACAGGTGTACAGATCCTGGCAGATAGGCACAGAGCACCTTGTGTTCATCTTCACCTCCCTGGCAGTCCACCACTGGTCTTCCTTTTCTTACAAACACTCTGCTGCCCGTATCCTAACTCGCACCAAGTCCCGTTCACCCATCATCCCCGTGCTTGCTGACCTACATTGGCTCCCGGACTGGGAACAGCTCCAATTTAAAAATCTCATCCTTGTTTTCAAATCCCTCCATGGCCTCACCCCTCCCTATCTCTGTAACCTCCTCCAGCCCCACACCCTCCGAGATCTCTGTGCTCCTCCAATTCTGGCCTCTTGTGCATTCCCGATTTTAATCGCTCCACCATTGGCGGCCGTGCCTTCAGCTGCCTTGGCCCTGAGCTATGGAATTCCCTCCCTAAACCTCTCCTGCTCTCCACCTCTCCTCCTTTAAGACACTCCTTAAAACCTACCTGTTTGACCAAGCTTTTGGTCACCTGTCCTAACTCCTCATGTGGCTCAGTGTCAAATTTTGTTTGATAATTGCTCCTTTAAAGCACCTTGTGATGTTTTACTACGTTAAAGGCGCTATGTAAATGCAAGTCTTTCTTTATTTTTCTTTCATTTTGTGATATCGCTTGGATAATTTTTAGACAAATGTCAGAATGCAAGGCAGCAACTTTTAAATGAAGAACTGCAATTTTAAGCACGCACCCGTTTCAATAACCACACCATGGATCCCCTACTGCCACACAACTCCTAGCATTTGAAAATAACTTTGGCCTATTAGAACTCTGCAAGGGCCATTTGTGAAAAAAAAATCAATCCTGCAAATTGCAAGCCCTGGGAGTGAAGAACATGAAAGCAAAGTTGCAAATTTCTTAAAAATTGTGTTTTGAATTGTTTTATTAGAATGTTTGTTTCAAGATTCCTAGGTTGCTGAGGGAAGTAAGGGTGGAAATTGCAGAGTATTGGCCATAATCTTCCAAACATCTGTAGTCACGGGGGTGGTGTCAGAGGACTGGAGAATTGCAAATGTTACTCCCTTGTTCAAAAAAGGGTGTAAGGATAAACCCAGCAACTAAAGGCCAGTCAGTTTAACCTCAGTGGTGGGGAAACTTTTAGAAACAATAATCTTGGACAGAATTAACAGTCACTTGGATGAGTGTGGATTGATACAGGAAAGCCAGCATGGATTTGTTAAAGGCAAATCGTGTTTAACTAACCTGATAGAGTTTTTTGATGAGGTAACAGAAAGGGTGGATGAGGGCAATGCAGTTGATGTGGTGTATATGGACTTTCAAAAGGCATAGTAGGCTTTTCATGGGATAAAGGGGGCAATAGCAACATGGGTACGGAATTGACTAAGGGACATGAAACAGAGAGTAGTGGTGAATGGTTGTTTTTCGGACTGTGGGGAGGTGTACAGTGGTGTTCCCCAGGGGTCAGTGCTGGGACCACTGCTTTTCTTAATATATATTAATGACTTGGATGTGGGTGTACAGGGCACAGTTTCCAAATTTGCAGATGACACAAAACTTGGAAGGGTAGTAAACAGTGAGGAGGATAGTGATAGATTTCAAGAGGATATAAACAGGCTGGTGGCATGGGCGGACATTTGGCAGATGAAATTTAACACAGAAAAATGTGAAGTGATACTTTTCGGTAGGAAGAACGAGGAGTGGCAATATAAACTAGAAGGCACAACTCTAAAAGAGGTACAAGAACAGAGAGATCTGGGGTTATAAGTACACAAATCATTGAAGATGGCAGGGCAGGTTGAGAAAGCTGTTAAAAAAGCATACGGGGTCCTGGGCTTTATAAATAGAGTACAAAAGTAAGGAAGTCATGATGAACCTTCATAAAAGGCTGGTTCGGCCACAACTGGAGTATTGTGTCCAGTTCTGGGCACCACATTTTAGGAAGCCTTAGAGAGAGTGCTGAAGAGATTTACTAGAATGATTCCAGGGATGAGGGACTTTAGTTATGTGGATAGACTGGAGAAGCTGGGGTTGTTCTCCTTGGAACAGAGACAATTGCGAGAAGATTTGACAGAGGTACTCAAAATCATGAGGGGTCCAGACAGAGTAGAAAGAGAAACTGTTCCCATTGGCAAAAGGGTCAAGAACCAGAGGACATAGATTTAAGGTGATTGGCAAAAGAACCAAAGGTGACATGAGGAGAAACTTTTTTACACAGCGAATGGTTAGGATCTGGAATGCAATGTCCGAGGGGCTGGTGGAGGCAGATTTAGTCATGGCCTTCAAAAGGGAACTGGATAAGTACTTGAAAGGAAAAAATTTGCAGGGCTTCGGGGATAGGGTAGGGGAGTGGGACTAGCTGGATTGCTCTTGCATAAAGCTGGCACGAACTCGATGGGCTGAATGGCCTCCTTCTATGCTGCAACCTTTCTATGATTCTAAGAATAATGGTTCCCATTCGACATTTATCATAGAATCATCGAAAGCTGATGACACTTCCTGCACCTTGGTTGTCCAGGACATGAGAAGGAGTTCCCACATGACATAGGCCGTGCATTCGACGGGTGTGAGCTGCCCTGCCATGCCTCGATTTGTTAGTGTTTACTAAACTTAACAAAAATAAATTAAGCCTTAAAAAATAAATTTAATAGTGATTTAAAAAAAAAATGCAATTGTGGGGGTGGCAATTTTTAAAATGCAACGGCCCTTTAGCCTATGCTTCAATAAACTGCACAATGTGTCTGTTTTATTGTGTATTCTGAATAAACCATGTCACGGATTGTTGACACCAGTTCTGACTGATGTTTTTGGGATGGAGTGAAGAATCCCTATGACTAGCTAGCGTAAGAAGAAAAAATTCAATCCAGGCACCAGCTTTTACTTGGTGCCTTGGTCTGACACAAGCCCTTTTTGTTAGGCTGAACAGCATTTTCACCAAAGGGGAAATCTAGCCCAGCATCTCTTTCATTTTTTTATTATTATTTTATTGCTGTTTATCTTGTTTCTCGCAGCCAAGCAGCTTTCTTCATCCTGCGTGGGCCTTGTCCGTGGCCAGATCCATTCTCAACCAAAACGGTGCAGTTATTACAGCAGCACAATTGTGTCCTTTCTTTAATCTTCCCACACCCCAAGTCAAAACATCACATCTGGGCAGGAGGGTCAGTAACCAGAGGACACAGATTTAAGGTAATTGGCAAAAGAACCAGAGGGGAGATGAGGAGAAATTTTTTTATGCAGTGAGTTGTCATGATCTAGAATTCACTGCCTGAAAGGGAGGTGGAAGCAGATTCAATAATAACTTTCAAAGGGGAATTGGATAAATCCTTGAAGTGGAAAAATTTGCAGGGCTCTGGGGAAAGCGCATGGGAGTGGGACTAATTGGATAGCTTTTTCAAAGAGCTGGCACAGGCATGTTGGGCCAAATGGCCTCCTTCTGTGCTGTATGATTCTATGATCTAAGTAACTGGGGTGGCCAAGGTGTGACGAGAGTTCCTCTAGACGTGTATTCCCGAGCTGCAAAGCTAAGGCCTGGTTGAGAGAGAAGTGGTAGCACCTTCGTTACCTGGCTGCTGAACACAAGCAATGTAATTCTTCACATCATGTACTAGTGTGGTAATCATCAAAATTTCTTTGAAGTTGAGTGTGTTGCACCCTGCCCCCCGATGAATAGTTAACTACTGAAATAGTTTATAAAACAGCCTCTTACTGGCTGCCACCACACTCCCCCTTGTATCATTCTAGATCTTGGCTCCCTCAGTTGGCAGGTGCCCATGTGCAGTACCATCATTGCCCGTTGTTTCTGTGTGCTTATTATGTGAATGTCCTGGTTAATGTTCAATATTCACTCTGTCTGGGCGTACCAAAGGTGCTCACGGAGGGTGAGTATGCGTAAAGGAGCCAATGTTTGGACCTGGGCAAGATTTCATGCACAAATGACTCGTGAGTTCACTCAGGTCTTATCTCTGCAAGGTTGCCAAAATTTGGTGTTTGAAAATTATATGTTAGGCTTTCTGAAGCAGCAAGAGCTGATTTCTGTATATTTTCAGTCGGGAATTTGGCCTCTAAACACACATCATAGAATCATACAGTCCAGAAGGAGGCCATTTGGCCCATCGTGCCTGTGCTGGCTCTTTGAAAGAGCTATCCAATTAGTCGCACTCCCCTGCTCTTTCCCCATAGCCCTGCAAGTTTTTTCCTTTTCAAGTATTTATCCAATTCCTTTTTGAAAGTTACTATTGAATCTGCTCCACCACCCTTTCAGGCAGTGCATTCCAGATCATAACAACTCACTGCGTAAATAATGTCTCCTCATCTCCCCTCTGGTTCTTTTGCCGATTATCTTAAATCTGTGTCCTCTGGTTACTGACCCTACTGCCTCCAAATCAAACACTAAATTAAAAAAATAACAGATTCCTTCCATGTGAGCATCAATTCAAAGTGGTTGTGAATGTGGTGAAAATGAGCATTATTAGAATATTTTTATATCAGTATAATTCTATACCGTGCACCATGCAAACAAACGAGTTTTGTGCACAAGCAAATGTTTGGAACACATTAATCCATTTTGTGTGTGGCCGCATGGAGACAACAGGTTTGGCCTTTTGCACATTAATTGCAGATTACAGCCTATCGCTTTCACCATTCATATTGTTGAGTATTTAGGTATTTGGTGTTACCCTCTCCATGGGTATTACTCTGTGTCACTCTCCTGCCCCTCCAACGGACCGTTCACTCCACACAGCATGAATGAAGACAGTAAGTATTATACAGTGTATGTCTTTTTGTGGTTTGCCTCTTTTTAGAGGGGTGACCTGGTTTTTGTCTCGTTTCCCAGGGCACAAGCCATGATGTCATCCTTAGGGACCAAGTTTGCTTTTGTGGATCTGAAATCCCGTCCAAAGGCAGGAAGAGGTTTGAAGTGGTAGTTCCCACTCCATTGTGCTAGTTCCCCACTCTACTCCCCGTTCAACCGTGGCCCTGCTCCCCATCCAATTGTATCATCTCTGGCCTTGACTGCAGTCTGTCCTGAGATTCTTTGTTAGCTTGAGCCAATCGTTTTTTTAAGTGTTTTGGTCTTGGCAATGCCTAGCGAGACCTACTCCTTGTGGAAAGTGATCGTGTAAATCCAGCAGCTTTTCATCAACCTTCTCAATGTCCATCTTTGCTTGTGCTAGTTTTTGCTTTGTGCTGAATGCTCCCTTTTCTATATTCTCTTTACAGTAGCTGCTCTCTCCCCAGCTGTCTCTGCAGGTTTAGTAGTGTTGACTTGATCTCTGCTTCTTAGATTCCACATTCTGTTATATCTGTTGCTCAGAATTTTTCCTCAGCTGTTCGCTGCCCTTCTGGTCCTGATCTGTAAAGTCAACCATTGGTTTATCATCACCAACCAGCTCTCCCTTTAGAATCCCTTTCACAACAGTGAATTCCCATTCATTTTGTTCGGGATGACCTTCTCCATTGCCCTGTTTCACAGTGGCAATCATGTCCAATTTCTCCTTAATCCTCGTCAATTTTCCCCAGCTTGATGCCTGGACTGTGTGTTGACTCCTTTCTCGATGGTCTTGCCTCATGGAGAGTGGGTGGGTAGAAGCTGGGATAAGAAAGTGGAAACCTGACTCTGCTAATCTACGGCACTCTAGGAAAGAAACATCAAGTACTGTTGAAAGCTTGAAAGCAACATTTGTATTCGTGGTGAATAGAGACTGTTTATTCCTTTGAGGTTCAGTTTTCATGCTTTGAGTCCAGTGAAAGGAACGGACTCTCAGATTAATTGTTCCCTATGTTATGATAGCAACCACTTACAAAATACTCAGGTAAATAAAGTAATTTTTGAAAATACATATTGTCATATTCACAATACACTATATTATCAGCACGTTATGAGATGCTGAGTAACTTGTGCAAATATATCCAGGATTTTACAATCCACTAGTCGCTGTGGGTGAGTAAACAGTGGTTGTAAAAGGTACATTAATAGCAACTTAAGTTAGACATCGTACAACACAATCAAACCAAAATCTGCTATGTAATGACAACCTATTAAATAACCAGAGGTTAACTCCTTATTAAAGGTGTCACGTGTGAACTTTATTTGTTGGAGAAGAAACAAGTGGAAAAATTCATTCAGAGAGAGACGGGAAATTTGAAGAGAAAGAGTGGGTTAAATAAAGGTGATTAACTCTATGCCGAAGTCTCACCCTCTGTTCAAAGCTGAAATAGGCCTTGTTTTGGAGTAGACAAAAGGTGACAGGCCTAGGAGAGAAGGTCAATGGCCTGCTGAAATTACTGGAGCACTGTTATGTAATCAATGTTTAAATACAAAAGTGTCTTTTTTTCACAGTTTTCAGTAAAACGTGAATAATTAGTCTGAGTATGATGCGTGCACAATCCAGCATCAATAAATAGTCACCATTCCAACTGTCTAGACGCACTGTCAGTGGTCGACTACTGGTCTACATCTCAATATTGAGACTTAGCAAGTGCTACTTGAGGACTATCATAGAATCAAAGCATCTTACAGCGTAGAAGGAGGCCATTCGGCCCATTGTGCCTGTGCCAGCTCTCTGAAAGAGCTACCAATTAGTCCCACTTCTCCAGGACTATGCCCTAAAGAATCTTACATAAATGGATAAGATATTTCTGGTTTCAAAATTTAGCAAGAGGGATCTGCTCTGAACCTCATGGAACAGACCTGTAGTTCACTATGTATCTACATTCTAGCACAGTGACCCCATTTGCAAAGGATTGCAATGGATATCAATACCTAACCTGTGCTCTGCAATGAACCATAGATGTTTGTAGCACAGAAGGAGGTCATTCGGCCCATTGAGTCTTTGCCAGCTTTTCTCTAGAGCAATCCAAAACTAACCCCGCTCTCATGCACTCTCCCCATGTGAGAACTGAACAGCAACAAAACCAACAACAGCTTACAATTATATAATACCTTTAATATAACAGAATGTCCCAAAGGTGTTACACAGTTGGGGGACAGGCCTGAGCAGGAATAGGAAACTAGGGGAAGTAGCCAAATGCATGATCAAAGAGATAGGGTTTAAGAAGATTTTTGAAGATGAGGGGAGATGAGCAAGGTGGAGAGGTTTGGTGAGAGACTTAAAGAGTTAGGGACGAGATGGCTGATTATGTTGTCAAAAGGTAACTTATAGATGAGGAATAGGAGGGAGGCTAAGAATGGAACCATGTGGTGATAGTTCTATGCAGTGCCTACCTTTCATACGAGGTGATCTCTGCCCCAGACAGAAATAGATCCAGCTCTTCTTCAAGCGAGAACTGGACCTGTTTCTGGCTGGGGCAGAGATCACCTCGTACAAAAGGGTAGGTGCTGCATAGAATTATCGGGGTCAGAGTGATCTCCTGGTCTAGGTTCGATTGCCTAGGGGTTTGGAGAGGAATATCCCAGATTTTTTTTTCTCCAAATTGTCCTGGGTTTTTAATCTGTTTTTTTGCCTCTCCCAGGAGATCACGTGGTTTCGGGTGGGGTGGGGAGTGTATATATTGTAATACACAAGGTATCACAATTGTGTGAGACAGGCTGGATGGACCAGAGGGTTTTTTGCTGTTTGTCATTATTTGTATGTGGTGGAGAAGGATGGAGGGCCAGCTGTGGTGGTGAAGGATGGAGGGCCAGCTGTGGTGGAGAAGGATGGAGGGCCAGCTGTGGTGGTGAAGGATGGAGGGCCAGCTGTGGTGGAGAAGGATGGAGGGCCAGCTGTGGTGCAGAAGGATGGAGGGCCAGCTGTGGTGGAGAAGGATGGAGGGCCAGCTGTGGTGGAGAAGGATGAATGGCCAGCTGTGGTGGAGAAGGATGGATGGCCAGCTGTGGTGAAAGCCATAAAGAGGTCAAGGAGGATCAGAATGGATAATGCTGCAGTCACAGTTACATAGAATGGTGTTGGTGACCAAGTGACTTCAATGCAGTGGTCAAGATGGAAACCAGTCAGAACGGTTTCAAACAGGGGGTGAGCGATGAGACAGATGAATAAGGATTTGAGTGTTGATGACATCTACTGAAAGAGGAAGCAAGACAGCTGTTGAATGGATTGATAGAGGCAGCGATTTGATTGTTGGAGAGGGATCTGAAGAAGGAGCTGGTGACTATTTTCAAGGGATGGAAGGTGTTGGTGAAATGGTTATGGCAAACAGAGTGATGAGAACCGTAAAAGCAGGAAGAGGTTGGAAATGGCCTTGTTGGTGATAGAGACCTTGGAGGCGGTGGATATAGATGGGAGTGCTGATATGCAGGGTGAGGTTGAGTAAGGACAGGAGGGCAAAGACTGAGTGAGGAAATTAGGGAGGAAGTTTCAGTGAGGAATTCACTGCTAAGGGGGGGCTTCAGAGGGCAGTGAACAATAATGACCTTAAAAGAGAGATGGGGGAGTGGGGGTGATAACGGGTGAGGTGCTCGAATATGAGAAGGTGCCAAAGGAGTACTGTGGGATTCGGAGCCCAAGGCCATGCCTGCTTGGTGGAGATCAGGGTGGAAAGTATAGCCAGGCCAGGTAGTCTCAATAAGGAGAAAGATCGTGACTTTGGTCAGACACCAGGTGGTCAGTGGACTCACCCAGCTCGAGCCGAGAAGGGTCTCTGCTAAGAGTCAGTGGATAGTATGAAGTATGGTCTGTTGGGCACCAGTAATAGAAAGTCCACTGTGGGCCAGCTGGAGTGCAAATAAGAACATGGAGAAGGTTAGAGGAGTCTCTTGATGCTTTTCTCTTTCTCTGTCACTTTTTTTCTTCTCATTTCTCTCTCTCCCCCTGCTTGTTTCTCTCTTTTTCTCTCTCTCTGTAAATGGATATGATATAATTGCAATTACGGAGACATGGCTGCAGGGTGACCAAGACTGGGAGCTGAATATCCAAGGATATTCGATATTTAGGAAGGACAGGCAAAAAGGAAAAGGAGGTGGGGTGGCGTTGTTAGTAAAGGATGAAATCAGAGCAATAGTGAGAAAGGATATTGGCTCAGAAAATCAAGATGTAGAATCAGTCCGGGTGGAGTTAAGAAGCACCAAGGGGCAGAAAACACTGGTGGGAGTTGTTTATAGGCTGCCAAACAGTAGTGGTAATGTAGGGGACGGCATAAACAGGAAATTAGAGATGCATGTAACAAGGGTACTACAGTAATCATGGGTGACTTTAATCTGTATATAGACTGGCCAAACCAAATTAGCAATGATACTTTGGAGGATGAATTCCTGGAGTGTGTACGAGATGGTTTTTTAGACCAGTACGTTGAGGAGCCAACGAGGGAACAGGCTATCCTAGATTGGGTATTGTGCAATGAGAAGGGGTTAATTAATAATCTTGTTGTGCAGGGTCCTTTAGGGAAGAGTGACCATAACATGATAGAATTCTTCATTCAGATGGAAAGTGAAGTAGTCCAATCCGAAACTAGGGTCCTAAATCTAAACAAATGAAACTACGAAAATATGAGAAGTGAGTTGGCTATGATAGATTCAGAAGCTTCATTAAAAGGCATGACAGTGGATAGGCAATGACTGACATTTAAGGAATGAATGCATGAATTGCAACAGTTATACATTCCCTTCTGGTGCAAAAACACAAAAGGAGAAGTGGCCCAACATTGGCTAACAAAAGAAATTAAGGATTGTGTTAGATCCAAAGAGGAGTCATATAAAGTTGCCAGAGAAAGTAGCAAGCCTGAGGATTGGGAGCAGTTTAGAATTCAGCAAAAAAGGTCCAAGTGATTGATTAAGAGGGGAAAAAAACAGAGTCTGAGAGTAAACTTGCAAGGAACATAGAAGTGGACTGTAAAAGCTTCTACAAGTATGTAAAAAGAAAAAGATTAGTGAAGACAAATGTAGGTTCCTTACAGTTAGATACGGGAGAATTTATAATGGGGAACAGGGAAGTGGCAGAGCAATTAAACAAATACTTTGGTTCTGTCTTCACGGAAGAGGACACAAATAACTTCCCAGAAATGCTAGGGAACCAAGGGACTGGTGAGAAGGAGGAATTAAAGGAAATTAGTATTAGTAAATAAAATAGTGCTGGAGAAATGAATGGGACTGAAAGCCGATAAATCCCCAGGGCCTGATAATCTGCATCCCAGAGTACTAGAAGAGGTAGCCATGGAAATAGTTGATTCATTGGTTGTCATCTTTCAAAATTCTATAGATTATGGAACAGTTCCTGCAGATTGGAGGGTGGCAAATGTAACCCCACTATTTAAAAAAGGAGGGAGAGTGAAAACAGGGAACTACAGACCGGTTAGCCTAACATCAGTAGTAGGGAAAATGCTAGAATCTATTATAAAGGATGTGATAACAGGACACTTAGAAAATATCAATGGGATTAGACAAAGTCAACATGGATTTATGAAAGGGAAATCGTGTTTGACAAACCTACTGGAATTTTTTGAGGATGTAACTGGTAGAATAGATAAGGGAGAACCAGTGGATGTAGTTTATTTGGATTTTCAGAAGGCCTTTGATAAAGTCCCACATAAGAGATTAGTGTGCAAAATTAAAGCACATGGGATTGGTGGTAATATACTGGCATGGATTGAAAATTGGTTAACAGACAGGAAACAGAGAATAGGAATAAATGGGTCTTTTTCGGGGTGGCAGGCGGTGACTAGTGAGGTACTACAGGGATCAGTGCTTGGGCCCCAGCTATTCACAATATATATCAATGATTTGGATGAGGGAACCAAATGTAATATTTCCAAGTTTGCTGACGACACAAAACTAGGTGGGATTGTGAGTTGTGAGGAGGATGCAAAGAGACTTCAAGGTGATTTAGACAAGTTGAGTGAGTGGGCAAATACATGGCAGATGCAGTATAACATGGATAAATGTGAAGTTATCCACTTCAGAAGGAAAAACAGAAAGGCAGAGTATTATTTAAATGGTGACGGATTGGGAAATGTTGATGTACAAAGGGACCTGGGTGTCCGTGTACACCAGTCACTGAAAGCAAACATGCAGGTGCAGCAAGCAGTTAGGAAGGCAAATGGTATGTTGGCCTTCATTGCAAGAGGATTTGAGTACAGGAGCAAGGATGTTATACAGTTATACAGGGCCTTGGTGAGACCACACCTGGAGTATTGTGTGCAGTTTCGGTCTCCTTACCTAAGAAAGGATATACTTGCCATAGAGGAAGTGCAGCAAGGGTTCACCAGACTGATTCTTGAGACGGCAGGACTGTCGTATGAGGAGAGATTGGGTCGTCTCGGCCTGTATTCACTCGAGTTTAGAAGAATGAGAGGGGATCTCATTGAAACATATAAAATTCTGACAGGGCTAGACAGACTGGATGCAGGGAAGATGTTTCCCCTGGCTGGGGGGTCCAAAACGAGGGGTCACAGTCTCAGGATACTGGGTAGGACATTTAGGACTGAGATGAGGAGAAATTTCTTCACTCAGAGGGTGGTGAACCTGTGGAATTTTCTACCACAGAAGGCCGTGGAGGCCAAGTCACTGAATATATTTAAGAAGGAGAATGATTTCTAGACACAAAAGGCATCAAGGGGCATGGGGAGAGAGCAGGAATATGGTATTGAGATAGAGGATCAGCCATGATCATATTGAATGGCGGAGCAGGCTCGAAGGGCCGAATGGCCCACTCCTGTTCCTATTTTCTATGTTTCTATGTTTCTCTCTGCCTATCTGTCTCTTAGGTTTGAAATCTGTAATGTTAATATCACAGAACTGTAAAACCTCTCTGCCACTTCCTTACACAGTCTTACAATTACTGCATTTGTGTTTTCACTTGTGCTGTTATCTGTTCCCATGCTTTCAAAAAGCTAAGGGATCAAATCCACAAGTTAAAATGTCACAGTCGGGGGAGGGGGGAAGGGAAGGGAAGTGGTGGAAACTACTTAAAGCGAGGTTACATTTGTCACCGGTGAGTAACCTTTAAAAAATGTATTAGATAAGTATGGTAGAGAGCAAGTTCCAGCTGCAGGGGATTAACTGCACTGAGTGGGTCTGAGACCTTGGAATGCATTCAGATGCAGCAGGGGATTTGTGTCCTTTGCTATCGGCCTTAGCATTAATGCAACACAGACGCTTAAGGAGAGGTCGACAGTGGTGTCACCTGCTCCTGGTTGGGGAGCTGCCTGGAGCACTGAAATGCTGAGGTAGGAATGGGGCCCAAGAGTACTGTCCCAGTGATGTCTCGCTCCTTTCATTATTGCTTACAGGTCTGCTGGAGAGCTGGGAGTGCTTTGATAATTGTTAATCGCCATTTTAAAGCTGCCCCCAAAAACAGTCTGACAAACAGGCGAAAGGAAACCGTTTTTTTGATTTTCAAACTAAAGCATAGTTATCCTGGTAAAATATCCTAACTCAGGTTATCATTTTCATTTCCATTTTTCTGTCCTCCCCTCATCCTATTTTAAACTCCTATGCGCCATGCGTCATTTAGAGTCGGGCAGGTTGGGCTCTTGATTTCTGCCAGAATTGCTCTGTAACTCACTGCTTGTACTTTTTATCGTGACTTGTTGGTAGGATTTTCCTCCCACCCTCTTTGTAGCAAAGCATCTGGCTGTGACTTTGTCTCTTGGTGTGATTGAGATCAGCAATCCCCCCTGTGGGGAATCACGGGACATAAGCTGTTTCAAAGCTATCGTAAAACTAAATCTGCACTGCATAGCTCCACTGTTTGAGATAAGTTCCATGCACTTTCAGTTTCATGAAGCACAAACAGTTTTTCATGGGTTTAAAAAGCAGACAGTTTCTTCAGTGCTGGTCTCAATTTCATTTACCAGGTTCACTTTGAAGCAGTTTTTTCTTTTCCGAAAGACTGATCATTTCCCAAACTGATGGAGTGGTTCTGAGTGTGGCATGAAATATGGTGGCAGAGAATTAGTTTTGTGGTGTGAATCCAATTTGAATAAAAATCTGAACACAGCTAGTGGGGAGGCGCAAAGGGCTTAGGATCCAGAGATATATAGAAAATGCATATACCCCAAATTGTATTTGTGTGGAAGGAACAGGGTGGGTTTCTTTGCACTCGGCTAGCCGGATTTGTCCTCTGTGACTGTGATGCTATATTTTCTCTACAATTCAGTTAAAAAAATGACATCACTTTGCAAAAAATAATTCAAAGCAAAATTCACTCCAACTTGAAAGGAAATCTGTGCAGTTGATTTTTTTTTGATAGTCTCAAACATAAATTGCCAAGTGTAAAAGGGAAAGCTCTTGCCTTATGTGTCATTACAAATACCTGTCTGAAGTAATTGAAGGATGACCATTTTGTGCTAATTGCTTTTTGTTAGCAGAATGGTTACTTGAAGTCTTCATTTCCGTCAAATTTTAGGGGGTGATTTGAAGTAACTTTTCTCATTTCTGATGTTCAGGACGAAAAAAAGAGGTGATTTGATTTGTTTTAAGCAATGCATCAGGGGCGTGACCGGCTGGATCTTAACAGCAGATGGCAGGTTTTGGCCGACAGCTCCAGTCACTTTAGCTTGGCCAAACAGTTTAAGATCTAACCTGATCTAATCTCTCGACCTCCCTGCCCTAGCATTAGAATAACCATTCTGAAAGTTTCTTATTAGTAACAATCAATAACACAAAAAAACATTCCAGAAACTTCCTTTCACTACTTTCTTCATTACTGCCTGGGTCCTTATAGTTTCTTCAACAACAAAAAAAATCTTTTCCACTTGGCAACTGGAACAAAGTCATTGCTGTTGAGATGTATGTGGTGTTAGTTCCAGGTGTGGTGCCTGAATGTGAGTGATACTTGTCATAACAGGTATGGCTCGAGACCTGTTGAGTAGCGACTGGATGTGACAGACTAAATCTTGACATGCCTGAGGGGCAGTCAGTCGGCATTCCCACGCTGGGTGACACACAGCAAACATCGTGTTGCAACAGCCTCCCAGCTACAGATAAAATGAAAGAAGTTTGCCGTTTGTGCTGTAAAAGTCACAGAGTCTCTTCCAGTTGGCCTGCCCGTTGAAAATAAAAATGTTAGTGCTCGTGTGCCCCTTCTTAACGGCCGTAAGAAAGATTCAAACCTGATTCCAGTTACAGTCTGTCCCTCCTCAGATACAAAGCTTCCTTTGATCAAAATTCTTGTTATTGCCACTGAAATTGTTTGTTCCTAAACTGTATATCGGGTGAGAAATTGTTCTGTAGCCACTTGTTTTTAAGTCAAGTAATTCATAACATTTAACACCACTGTTTTTGTTGACTTAAAATCACAGCAAACTGTTATACAGCTAATTCCAAACCTTACTTGGAAAATCCTAAGGAAAGCCATATATACTAATCATGTTAAAATGTACATGGATAGGTCCACTTGTGGGTCCACTGGGGGTCATAAATATAAGATAATTGCTAATAAATCCAACAGGGAATTCAGGAGAAACTTCTTTACCCAGAGAGTGGTGAGAATGTGGAACTCGCTACCACATGGAATGGTTGAGGCGAATAACATAGATGCATTTAAGGGGAAACTAGATCAGTACATGAGGGAGAAAGGAATAGAAGGATATGTTGATAGGATTAGATGAAGAGGGGTGGGAGGAGGCTTGTGTGGAGCATAAACACCGGAATAGATCAGTTGGGCCGAATTTCTATAAATTCTATGTAATTCTATGTACATGGAATTTCTGCTTAGCATTATCCTTTCTTAACATATCAGGAGGCTCTTGTTGTACTGCTGTATATATTGATATTGACCCTGATCTGTGATGTTGGTAACTAATAGTTGGTTCGTAGGCCAGACTGCAGGACACAAAGGCAGAAGGCAGAGGTTCAGCCAAGATCTTGGGAATAATCACTTTGGGGATTTATCCTTGGGACCCTGTTCATGACTTTATTTTGAGGAACTGACATCTCACATGGCCTGTGCAAAGCCCCAAGATATGGAGGAGGGTGGAGGGGCAGGGGGGGTGGGAATTGGTCTTGGGTCGGTAATTCAAAATAGTGAGTCGGCAAAAATTGGGTGGGGTGTAGAAAGCGTTGCTGGTTCTGTATCTCTGGTTTTGTGCTTGCGAACAAGACTCGTTTCACCTCTATCCTACTTAGATGTCCAAAAAATTCCATCCCGCAATGAAAGCTGTTACTTAAGCTCTGATTGGTGGGGATTCAAGGGCTGGGAATGGTTAAGAATTGGCTGGAGGATAGGAAGCAATGTGTACATGTTCGGGAATGATGTCAGGGTGGCGGGAAATGTTGAGTGGAATGCTCCAGGGATCTGTGTCTGGATTCCTACTGTTTCTAATTTCCATTAGTGATTTGATGCTGAAGATCAATATGAAGTGGTGAAAATTGTAGACAGAACCCAAACTAGGGGAACCGTTAAATCTGAGGAGGTAGTTTGGGAACTACAAAATGACTCAATAAAATTATGTAAATGAACAGAACTTTTTTTTTTATTCATTCATGGGATGCGGGTGTCACTGGCAAGGCCAGCATTTATTGCCCATCCCTAATTGCCCTTGAGAGGGTGGTGGTGAGCCGCCTTCTTGAACCGCTGCAGTCCGTGTGGTGAAGGTTCTCCCACAGTGATGTTAGGTAGGGAGTTCCAGGATTTTGACCCAGCGACGATGAAGGAACGGTGGTATATTTCCAAGTCAGGATGGAGAGTGACTTGGAGGGGAACGTGCAGATAGTGGTGTTCCCATGCGCCGGCTGCCCTTGTCATTCTAGGTGGTAGAGGTCGCGGGTTTGGGAGATGCTGTCAAAATAGCCTTGGCGAGTTGCTGCAGTGCATCTTGTAGATTTTTTTTATTCGTTCATGGGATGTGGGCGTTGCTGGCGAGGCTGGCATTTATTGCCCATCCCGAATTGCCCTTGAGAAGGTGGTGGTGAGCCGCCTTCTTGAACCGCTGCAGTCCGTGTGGTGACGGTTTTCCCACTGTGCTGTTAGGAAGGGAGTTCCAGGATTTTGACCCAGCGACGACGAAGGAACGGCGATATATTTCCAAGTCGGGATGGTGTGTGACTTGGAGGGGAACGTGCAGGTGGTGTTGTTCCCATGTGCTTGTTGCTCTTGTCCTTCTAGGTGGGAGAGGTCGCGGGTTTGGGAGGTGCTGTCGAAGAAGCCTTGGCGAGTTGCTGCAGTGCATCCTGTGGATGGTACACACTGCAGCCACTGTGCGCCGGTGGTGAAGGGAGTGAATGTTTAGGGTGGTGGATGGGGTGCCAATCAAGCGGGCTGCTTTATCTTGGATGGTGTCGAGCTTCTTGAGTGTTGTTGGAGCTGCACTCATCCAAGCAAGTGGAGAGTATTCCATCACACTCCTGACTTGTGCCTTGTAGATGGTGGAAATGCTTTGGGGAGTCAGGACGTGAGTCACTCGCCGCAGAATACCCGGCCTTTGACCTGCTCTTGTAGCCACAGTATTTATGTAGCTGGTCCATTTAAGTTTCTGGTCAATGGTAACACCGAGGATGTTGATGGTGGGGGATTCGGTGATGGTAATGCCGTTGAATGTCAAAGTGGGTTGGTTCGACTCTCTCTTGTTGGAGATGGTCATTGCCTGGCACTTGTCTGGCGCAAATGTTACTTGCCACTTATCAGCCCAACCTGGATGTTTTCTGGGTCTTGCTGCATGCGGGCACGGACTACTTCATTTTCGGAGGGATTGCGAATGGAACTGAACACTGTGCAATCATCAGCGAGCATCCCCATTTCTGACCTTATGATGGAGGGAAGGTCATTGATGAAGTAGCTGAAGATGGTTTGGCCTAGGACACTGCCCTGAGGAACTCCTGCAGTGATATCCTGGGGCTGAGATGATTGGCCTCCAACAACCAGCACCATCTTCTTTTGTGCTGGGTGTGACTCCAGCCACTGGAGAGTTTTCACCCTGATTTCCATTGACTTCAATTTTACTAGGGCTCCTTGGTGCCACACTGGGTCAAATGCTGCCTTGATGTCAAGGGCAGTCACTCTCACCTCACCTCTGGAATTCAGCTCTTTTGGTAAATGTTTGGACCAAGGCTGTAATGAGGCCTGGAGCCGAATGGTCCTGGTGGAACCCAAACTGAGCATCAGTGAGCAGGTTGTTGGTGAGTAAGTGCAGCTTGATAGCACTGTCGACGACACCTTCCATCACTTTGCTGATGATTGACGTGAGTCACAGACAAGTGTAAATTATTGCGCTTACTAAGAAAAAAATGGGCGATCCACATAATCTGTGAATGATATTGAAATAGTTTCGTAAGAAGTTAAAAGAATCTAGGGGCCTTAATAGATTCGGCAAGCCACATATCCAATCACTGCAAATAAAATACCAAATTATATAGTCAGACTAGTAGAGTACAAATCAGAGGAAGTCACGTTTAAATAGTACAGGGCTGTGGTCAGACCACATCTTGAGTACTGTGTCCTGTCTCCGACGAGGCACAAGAGAGATTCTCAGGGTCGAGCCATGTCTCATCCCTAGCGTAAGAGGATTGTGCTGAGGAACGGTTGGAACAACGGAGGCTATTCAGCTCACAAGGACGTTACAGATGGTGAATAATATAGAAAAGGTAAATCCTTCAAACTAATGTATTGCAACTACTTTAGCCCAGACTCCAATATTACCAAGAACAGCTGGCACAGACTCTCTTCTGGCTGGATAGCGGAACAGAATCTCAGAGCCACCTACTGCCCTTATTAAGAACCTGAACAATTTCTGATCTTATCTCATAGTGGAATGTAAACATTAGTTAGGTAGACATTGTCATGAATTTTCTATGAATTTGGAATTATGATAGAAATAGTTGATACCGCACACACTTTCCCCAGTAATATATTTCAATAACTCATGGAAATAACAAGTGTATAATGTCCAGTTGGACCTATGAGTTGCATAAATGTGATATCCATGTGCTTTCTGTTGATAGGATGGCTAACCGGTGTGATCTGCAAACATTTTTAATTACAAGAATGTTCTGAAGGATGTAAAGCTACCTGCTGTTATGTAGAGTGCCATAACTGTGCACTGTGATTCAGGCAGTGTGCTGGGTTGGTGCAGGGAGAGGAAAGTGTGGGCTTACATCCTGGGGCTGTAGTTTTGCTGTTTCATATTTGCTGTTGGCACTGAGTTCTGTTCTCATGTGAGGGCTTGCTGCACTTAGGCATATGTCCTTGGATTACACGCAAAAACACTTTTTTTAGCGATATGTTTGTTGAAAGCAATTTTTAAAAAAGTCACGACTATTTTCCTTTTCTTGTTGCACTTGAAAACTTTAGAACTGAAAAAATATGTTTTAAGTTGACACAATAGAACCAACTTAATTCTGTTTGACATAATAGGGTGCATTTGAATTTTGCAAGATGTATCTGTGGATGTATAACTTTTGACTTAAAGGTGTTAAATATACTTGCAAATATTGAATTTATTTTCACTCTCTAGATATGGCAAGGCCGGCATTTATTGCCCATCGCATGTTGAGGGCATTAACATCGAGAGATGTCCTCATTATTACAACTATTTTCAATTTACCAGCATACTTTCCAAGAACATTTACCAGAACTCGCTGTTCCTCTTCAAATAACGTCATGGGAGTTTTAACATCAATCGTATTCAATGTATAAGTTGTTTCAATTTAACCCATGATAGTTTAAAATATAGCTGATTGATGAAAAATTCTAAGTATGAATTTTAATATCTATTGTGAAAATGCTTTAATTAAACAAAAGCTTTTATAGGAACATAGGAACAGGAGTAGGCCATTCAGCCCCTCGTGCCCGCTCCGCCATTTGATAAGATCATGGCTGATCTGTGATCTAACTCCATATACCCGCCTTTGGCCCATATCCCTTAATATCTTTGGTTGCCAAAAAGCTATCTATCTCACATTTAAATTTAGCAATTGAGCTAGTATCAATTGCCGTTTGTGGAAGAGAGTTCCAAACTTCTACCACCCTTTGTGTGTAGAAATATTTTCTAATCTCGCTCCTGAAAGGTCTGGCTCTAATTTTTAGACTGTGCCCCCTACTCCCAGAATCCCCAACCAGCGGCAATAGCTTCTCTCTATCCACCCTATCCGTTCCCCTTAATATCTTATAAACTTCGATCAGATCACTCCTTAACCGTCAAAACTCCAGAGAATACAACCCCAATTTGTGTAATCTCTCCTCGTAACTTAACCCTTGAAGTCCGGGTATCATTCCAGTAAACCTACGCTGCACTCCCTCCAAAGCCAATATGTCCTTCCGAAGGTGCGGTGCCCAGAACTGCTCACAGTACTCCAGGTGCGGTCTAACCAGGGTTTTGTATAGCTGCAGCATAACTTCTGCTCCCTTGTACTCTAGTCCTCTAGATATAAAGGCCAGCATTCATTAGCCTTATTGATTATTTTCTGCACCTGTTCATGATACTTCAGTGACCCATGTACCTGAACCCCTAGGTCCCTTTGAACATCCACTGTTTTTAACTTTTTACCATTTAGAAAGTACCCTGTTCTATCCTTTTTTGATCCAAAGTGGATGACCTCACATTTGTCTACATTGAATTCCATTTGCCACAGTTTTGCCCATTCACCTAATCTATCAATATCGCTTTTTAATTTTATGTTTTCATCTCCACTGCTTACAATGCCACTAATCTTTGTGTCATCGGCAAACTTAGATATGAGACTTTCTATGCCTTCATCTAAGTCGTTAATAAATATTGTGAATAATTGAGGCCCCAAGACAGATCCCTGCGGGACTCCACTATTCACATCCTGCCAATGTGAGTAACAATCCATTATCCCTACTCTCTGTCGCCTTCGCTCAGCCAACTTCCTAATCAAGTCTGTACTTTTCCCTCGATTCCATGGGCTTCTATCTTAGCTAACAGTCTCTTATGTGGGACCTTGTCAAATGCCTTCTGGAAGTCCATATAAATAACATCCATTGACATTCCCCTGTCCACTACTTTAGTCACCTCTTCAAAAAAATTCAATCAGGTTTGTCAGGCACGACCTACCTTTCACAAATCCATGCTGGCTCTCTCTGATTAACTGAAAATTCTCGAGGTGTTCAGTCACCCGATCCTTAATTATAGACGCCAGCATTTTCCCCACAACAGATGTTAGGCTAACTGGTCTATAATTCCCTGATTTCCCTCCCTCTCCTTTCTTAAAAAGCGGAGTGACGTGCAATTTTCCAATCCAGAGGGACAGTTCCTGAATCTCGAGAACTTTGAAAGACTAGTTGATAATGGTTTACAACAATGAAGTTTAATTAAAGTTTAATTAAAAGGGTAGAAACCTCCATAAAGTTTATTTTTTTGGAAAGTTTAGGAACAACTATACAATTTAAATCCTTTTTAAATAAACTTTTATCATATCAGTGTAATTCTTATTTTCCTCAGAAACTCCAATGTTGCTATTTGATTCTTTGGTAGTTATAGTTTAGTTAATTTGCTTTGAAACTGTTTCAATGTTCCTGCATTATTCAAACATTTTATTTTTTGTGCCCTGCATGTATATTAAACATTTTTAGAAGGATTTAAAATTATTTTTAAGATTAATATTGGTCTTGAAATCATGCTGTGGGATAGTAGCATATAAAAGGTTGGTGCATTTTTTAGGAAATTCCTACTTCTGCTATTTTAGAAAGGCAGAAGAATTTCCTACAGATACGATAAGAACTGGTACCCTTATATTTCACTGCATAACTTTAAGGTCCTATCCCATATTTATAATGTACCTGTTCTTTGTGTTACCCAATCCCATGCCATGCACAATTCTGCTTTCCAAAAGGGTGGGCAGGCAGCCTGTCCCTGGACCTCTGGCAATGTTCTGGGCCACAGAGCAAACTGAGAGAAAATGAGGCACTATGATTCGTCCTCAATTTGTCTCCTTCTGGAAAAAAACACCTGGCCTCCACTTAATAACTTCTATTAGCACAGGGTGTTAGCTGTGACTCAGTGGCTGCACTCTCTCTCACCTCTGAGTCAGAAGGTCATGGGTTCAAATCCCACTCCAGAGACTTGAGCACAAAATCTAGGCTGATATTCCAGTGCAGTCCTGATGGAGTGCTGCACTGTCGGAGGGTCAGTACTGAGGGAGTGCTGCACTGTCGGAGGGTTGGTACTGAAGGAGCGCTGCACTGCCGGAGGGTTGGTACTGAAGGAGCGTTGCCCGGTCGGTACTGAGGGAGCGCTGTCCAGTCGGAGAGTCAGTACTGAGGGAGCGCTGCACTGTCGGAGGGTCAGTACTGAGGGAGCGCTGCACTGTCGGAGGGTCAGTACTGAGGGAGCGCTGCACTGTCGGAGGGTCAGTACTGAGGGAGCGCTGCACTGTCGGAGGGTCAGTACTGAGGGAGCGCTGCACTGTCGGAGGGTCAGTACTGAGGGAGCGCTGCACTGTCGGAGGGTCAGTACTGAGGGAGCGCTGCACTGTCGGAGGGTCAGTACTGAGGGAGTGCTGCCCTGTCGGAGGTGCTGTATTTCGGATGAGACTTTGAACTGAGGCCCCCTCTGCCCTCTCAGGTGAATGTAAAAGATCCCATGGCACTATTTGAAGAAGTACAGGGGAGTTCTCCCTGGTCTCCTGGCCAATATTTATCCTTCAACCAACAAAACTAAAACAGATTATCTGGTCATTATCACATTGCTGTTTGTGGGATCTTGCTGTGCTCAAATTACTGCTGCGTTTCCTACATTACAAAAACAATTATGCTTCAGAAGTTCTTCATTGGCTGTAAAGCGCTTTGGGATGTCATGAAAGGCGCTATAAAAATGCAAGCCTTTCTTTCTTTCATAGCTACAATCAGGAGTTTGCTATGTTCAGAATGGCAAGCATGAGCTGGCACTTTGTGTCATTGCCTATCAGAGCCCCAATGTGCTAGGCACCAAATGCCTTTTAATCACTTATTGTTCGGGGTTTTAATCTGAAGCCACACTTTTAATGGATACACATCTGAGAGAATAATTCTCATTACTTTTGACAATACCCACATTTTATCGATAAATTCATTGCAAATCCCTTCAAAGAAAAATGTGGCATGACTAACAGCTTTACACTTTAGTGAAGAAAAGAGAACGTGAAGAAAATAATTTGTGTTTCATTGTACAGTCGAGCTCCATTATTGCAGATTTATGAGATGTGCCAAGGAAGCTTTTCTTATCTCAGGGCTTCATCTAATCAGGGCTGGTCGTACCAGCTGACTCGAATGGGGATTCAGGCTGGACCAAGGAAAACATGTTTGTTGCTGCAGCACTTGGTCACAACAAGAGTTTGCTGTAATGAGGCAAGACTAAAAACACAGCCGCACTTCCTTAAAACTGAAAACTGCCATAATCAACACCAAGAGATACTAGGCCAGCCACAATTAGAAGTTGTCGGTAGTATATTGGATTAGGACACTTTATAAACCCACAAATAACTACTCGCTTCATATACCATCAGTGTTCGATACAGTCCCTGATCAAACAACATCCTTGAGATCACACATCTGCCTTCTCAATGTTCACAGTATAAGCACAGTGTTTAATTCATAAAGTTAATAAAAAGTTATCCATTAAATCAACCATTGCCTCTTCTAATTAAAAAGGCTTGATAATGTTTGATCTTATTGCGGTCACTAAGTTGCAAGAGGGGGTCCCATAATTGTTTAACAATTGTTAGAGTGCACAAATGTTCTCTGCTCAATTTACCCAGAACAATGCTGTACCTCCAGCTGCTGATTTAAGCTACCTCTAGCAGACAAAGTGTTAATGATTGCAACATTTAGCTCTGCCCTGAACTTCCCCTCACAGTGACTCAAAAGAAATAAAAACCTCATAGAGGCAGCATTGCACTCGATTATTATCCAGTCCCTCACACAATCAATCGAGTGAGGTGCTGAGGGGCATTTCATTGAGACCTGTTTCGAGAAGCTCAGCGCAGGGGCAGTAGTTTAAGGGGGGAGTGTTTCTGTGTGTTGCGGGGACAGTGGGGGCGGGTGTTTTATTTATTGGGGCGGGTGTTTTATTTTGTTGGGGGGACAGTGAGGATGGGTGTTTTATTTATTGGGGCAGGTGTTTTATTTATGGCGGGGGGACAGTGCGGACGGGTGTTTTATTTGTTGGGGTGACAGTGGGAATGGGTGTTTTATTTGTTGGGGGCAGGTGTTTTATTTATGGCGGGGGGACAGTCGGGGCGGTTGTTTTATTTATTGGGGCGGGTGTTTTATTTATGGCGGGGGGACAGTCGGGGCGGTTGTTTTATTTATTGGGGCGGGTGTTTTATTTATGGCGGGGGGACAGTGGGGATGGGTGTTTTATTTGTTGGGGTGACAGTGGGAATGGGTGTTTTATTTGTTGGGGGCGGGTGTTTTATTTATGGTGGGGGGGACGGTGGGGACGGATGTTTTATTTGTTGGGAGTGGGTGTTTTATTTGTGGCGGGGGGGACAGTGGGGGCGGGTGTTTTATTTGTGGCGGGGGGGACAGTGGGGGCGGGTGTTTTATTTGTGGCGGGGGGGACAGTGGGGGCGGGTGTTTTATTTGTGGCGGGGGGGACAGTGGGGGCGGGTGTTTTATTTGTGGCGGGGGGACAGTGGGGGCGGGTGTTTTATTTGTGGCGGGGGGGACAGTGGGGGCGGGTGTTTTATTTGTGGCGGGGGGGACAGTGGGGGCGGGTGTTTTATTTGTGGCGGGGGGGACAGTGGGGGCGGGTGTTTTATTTGTGGCGGGGGGACAGTGGGGGGGGTGTTTTATTTGTGGCGGGGGGACAGTGGGGGGGGTGTTTTATTTGTGGCGGGGGGGACAGTGGGGGCGGGTGTTTTATTTGTGGCGGGGGGGACAGTGGGGGCGGGTGTTTTATTTGTGGCGGGGGGGACAGTGGGGGCGGGTGTTTTATTTGTGGCGGGGGGGACAGTGGGGGCGGGTGTTTTATTTGTGGCGGGGGGGACAGTGGGGGCGGGTGTTTTATTTGTGGCGGGGGGACAGTGGGGGGGGGTGTTTTATTTGTGGCGGGGGACAGTGGGGGCGGGTGTTTTATTTGTGGCGGGGGGGACAGTGGGGGCGGGTGTTTTATTTGTGGCGGGGGGGACAGTGGGGGCGGGTGTTTTATTTGTGGCGGGGGGGACAGTGGGGGCGGGTGTTTTATTTGTGGCGGGGGGGACAGTGGGGGCGGGTGTTTTATTTGTGGCGGGGGGACAGTGGGGGCGGGTGTTTTATTTGTGGCGGGGGGGACAGTGGGGGCGGGTGTTTTATTTGTGGCGGGGGGACAGTGGGGGCGGGTGTTTTATTTGTGGCGGGGGGACAGTGGGGGCGGGTGTTTTATTTGTGGCGGGGGGGACAGTAGGGGCGGGTGTTTTATTTGTGGCGGGGGGACAGTGGGGGCGGGTGTTTTATTTGTGGCGGGGGGGACAGTGGGGGCGGGTGTTTCATTTGTTGGGAGCGGGTGTTTTTTGTGTTGGGGGCGGGTGTTTCATTTGTGGCGGGGGGACAGTGGGGACGGGTGTTTCATTTGTTGGGAGTGGGTGTTTTCTGTGTGTTGGGGCGGGTGTTTTATTTGTGGAGGGACAGTGGGAGCGGGTGTTTTCTGTGTGTTGGGGCGGGTGTTTTATTTGTGGTGGGGGACAGTGGGGGCGGGTGTTTTATTTGTGGTGGGGGGACAGTGGGGGCGGGTGTTTTATTTGTGGCGGGGGGGACAGTGGGGGCGGGTGTTTATTTGTGGCGGGGGGGACAGTGGGGGCGGGTGTTTTATTTGTGGCGGGGGGGACAGTGGGGGCGGGTGTTTTATTTGTGGCGGGGGGGTCAGTGGGGGCGGGTGTTTTATTTGTGGCGGGGGGACAGTGGGGGCGGGTGTTTTATTTGTGGCGGGGGGGACAGTGGGGGCGGGTGTTTATTTGTGGCGGGGGGACAGTGGGGGCGGGTGTTTTATTTGTGGCGGGGGGACAGTGGGGGCGGGTGTTTTATTTGTGGCGGGGGGACAGTGGGGGCGGGTGTTTTATTTGTGGCGGGGGGGACAGTGGGGGCGGGTGTTTATTTGTGGCGGGGGGACAGTGGGGGCGGGTGTTTTATTTGTGGCGGGGGGGACAGTGGGGGCGGGTGTTTATTTGTGGCGGGGGACAGTGGGGGCGGGTGTTTTATTTGTGGCGGGGGGACAGTGGGGGCGGGTGTTTTATTTGTGGCGGGGGGACAGTGGGGGCGGGTGTTTTATTTGTGGCGGGGGGGACAGTGGGGGCGGGTGTTTTATTTGTGGCGGGGGGACAATGTTGATTGGAAAGCTGAGTGTTTTGGCAGTGTTGTGACTAGTAGCAGTTGGCACTTTTTACACTGTTTATCTGTTTGTTCAAGGAAAACACACAGAGCATAAATCAGAAGTGAGCAGCAGTAGCAGTCAAGCAATGGGCCCAGGACAATGCCGGAGTACAGCACCCGAGGTTAGCATTACACATTCTTTATTCACTGTTTTGCAATGCCAAAATCTCATTATTTAGATGCTAGAAGGCAGGCACGCCAACCTGGCCCGACAGTATTGTGTTGGGTATTCCACGGTTTAATCATACGGGTATGATTTGCAGTACAAACCTCAGGAAGGCCACTCCCTTTCTGTTGTACATTCAGATCAGATCATTCAGAGGGATGTGTTTGAAAGGAATGAATCAGAAAACATCACATTCTATCACAGTCTCAGCTGATAAGGTTTTATTTGCTTCAGCTTGCAATTCATCCCCCCACACGCCACACTCCCCTTCCTGGTCCCCACTGGTGCCTCTTTGCTGGTTCCGATGGCTCTGTTAGCTGGGAGGGCCGGGCAGACTGAACTAAACCTCTCCTGACTCCTCCATGTCTGCAAGTCAGCGATGCTTTGCGGCTTGACTGGTAGACGATACAATTGGATGAGGTGAGTGTGGAGCTGACTGTTCACCTTCTCCCTTCCTGAGCAAGATATGGGCCCTGAAGCCTTGCAGAACTGCACCTACCCACACAACCAGTCAAAGTTTCATTTCAAACACAGGTTGAGAATCTAGTGTTGTTCAATTTGCTTCAATAATATAACAAGCAATATCAGTACATTTTATATCACTACCTTAATTTTATTTTCCCTCCAAGCTTCTCTCCTGCCATCACTGATTCGTGATTCCCTGGCTGGTACCCTAGTATTGTGCCCAACTGTTTCTCGAATGTGAGCCCAGATAACCAATGTTAGCAGGACTATTGCACCATAGAGAGCATTGCAGCCAATGCCAATCTTGTCCTTGCCTAAAATCCATATTTTCCAGCAAGAAACACTGGGATGGCAAAAAGGAGAAGGAATCCTGGATGATTTTTGTTCAATTTCCGAGCTGAATGGCATCAAGGCAGTCGTGATGCTCCAACCTCTTCCTTAATCATAACTGTCTATCCTTTTCCTCATTAGTTCTGGGGGAGTCAGAATCGTGCCCTGTAATATGACACAGAATCTACGTCCTGATTGTGAATCTGAGATAATGTGTAGTTGGGCAAGAAACTGTACACTTAGCAATTTAGAGCTGAACTTATTCAGTTAACAGGAGTAAATGGATGAGTGAGTGAGTGAATGAGTGAATGAATGAATGAATGAGTGAGTGAATGAAGCAGGTGGAGTTAGAATAGGTTTGTTTTGTGTGTTTTGTAAATATTTACTTAAGAGAAATATTTAATTAGCAGATATTGACTTAAGTGAAATTGAAGGCATGTGATTTCCTGAGAGGGACACATTATTGGATTATCCATTGCACCACATTCTGTTTTTAATAAAACCTCTCTCACTACTCAGAAGCTTTGTCAAGTGCCAAAAGTATCCCTAGTAAACAATACTTAATGATAATGCCCCCCTCACATCATTCATAACTGAGTAAATATTGAACCAATAAAAATGTTTTCATACTTGGTCTCAAAACTACTGCCTAATCACATTGAATGCCCTTTAGAAACGCCCTGAGTTCTGAGATCTGATAGCAAGGCGTTGTATTTTTCACATTAACAGAAATTAGCTGTGTAATATTAGCGTACAGTACTTAGCTAAGAAAGGATTTACTTTTTCCTCTACTTTGAAATAAATGGGTCAACAACTCGGTTAAGGTAGAGGACAAAATGATTTTATTTGCAAATGTTAAGTGTC
>NW_027138906.1:0-27500 GCF_035084215.1 Heptranchias perlo | reverse complement strand
ACCCCACACCCCTCACTGTAACACTCTGATATACCCCACACCCCTCACTGTAACACTCTGATATATCCCACACCCCTCACTGTAACACTCTGATATACCCCACACCCCTCACAGTAACACTCTGATATACCCCACACCCCTCACTGTAACACTCTGATATATCCCACACCCCTCACTGTAACACTCTGATATATCCCGCACCCGTCACTGTAACACTCTGATATACCCCACACCCCTCACTGTAACACTCTGATATATCCCACACCCCTCACTGTAACACTCTGATATACCCCACACCCCTCACTGTAACACTGATATATCCCACACCCCTCACTGTAACACTCTGATATATCCCACACCCCTCACTGTAACACTCTGATATACCCCACACCCCTCACTGTAACACTCTGATATATCCCACACCCCTCACTGTAACACTCTGATATACCCCACACCCCTCACTGTAACACTCTGATATACCCCACACCCCTCACTGTAACACTCTGATATACCCCACACCCCTCACTGTAACACTCTGATATATCCCACACCCCTCACTGTAACACACTGATATATCCCACACCCCTCACTGTAACACTCTGATATATCCCACACCCCTCACTGTAACACTCTGATATATCCCACACCCCTCACTGTAACACTCTGATATATCCCACACCCCTCACTGTAACACTCTGATATATCCCACACCCCTCACTGTAACACTCTGATATACCCCACACCCCTCACTGTAACACTCTGATATACCCCACACCCCTCACTGTAACACTCTGATATATCCCACACCCCTCACTGTAACACTCTGATATATCCCACACCCCTCACTGTAACACTCTGATATATCCCACACCCCTCACTGTAACACTCTGATATACCCCACACCCCTCACTGTAACACTCTGATATATCCCACACCCCTCACTGTAACACTCTGATATATCCCACACCCTCACTGTAACACTCTGATATACCCCACACCCCTCACTGTAACACTCTGATATATCCCACACCCCTCACTGTAACACTCTGATATACCCCACACCCCTCACTGTAACACTCTGATATATCCCACACCCTCACTGTAACACTCTGATATACCCCACACCCCTCACTGTAACACTCTGATATACCCCACACCCCTCACTGTAACACTCTGATATACCCCACACCCCTCACTGTAACACTCTGATATATCCCACACCCCTCACTGTAACACACTGATATATCCCACACCCCTCACTGTAACACTCTGATATATCCCACACCCCTCACTGTAACACTCTGATATATCCCACACCCCTCACTGTAACACTCTGATATATCCCACACCCCTCACTGTAACACTCTGATATATCCCACACCCCTCACTGTAACACTCTGATATACCCCACACCCCTCACTGTAACACTCTGATATACCCCACACCCTCACTGTAACACTCTGATATATCCCACACCCCTCACTGTAACACTCTGATATATCCCACACCCTCACTGTAACACTCTGATATATCCACACCCCTCACTGTAACACTCTGATATACCCCACACCCCTCACTGTAACACTCTGATATATCCCACACCCCTCACTGTAACACTCTGATATATCCCACACCCTCACTGTAACACTCTGATATACCCCACACCCCTCACTGTAACACTCTGATATATCCCACACCCCTCACTGTAACACTCTGATATACCCCACACCCCTCACTGTAACACACTGATATACCCCACACCCTCACTGTAACACTCTGATATATCCCACACCCTCACTGTAACACTCTGATATACCCCACACCCCTCACTGTAACACTCTGATATATCCCACACCCTCACTGTAACACTCTGATATATCCCACACCCGTCACTGTAACACTCTGATATACCCCACACCCCTCACTGTAACACTCTGATATATCCCACACCCCTCACTGTAACACTCTGATATATCCCACACCCCTCACTGAACACTCTGATATATCCTACACCCCTCACTGTAACACTCTGATATACCCCACACCCTCACTGTAACACTCTGATATGACCCCACACCCCTCACTGTAACACTCTGATATATCCCACACCCCTCACTGTAACACTCTGATATATCCCACACCCCTCACTGTAACACTCTGATATACCCCACACCCCTCACTGTAACACTCTGATATATCCCACACCCCTCACTGTAACACTCTGATATATCCCACACCCCTCACTGTAACACTCTGATATACCCCACACCCCTCACTGTAACACTCTGATATACCCCACCCCTCACTGTAACACTCTGATATACCCCACACCCCTCACTGTAACACTCTGATATATCCCACACCCCTCACTGTAACACTCTGATATATCCCACACCCCTCACTGTAACACTCTGATATACCCCACACCCCTCACTGTAACACTCTGATATACCCCACACCCCTCACTGTAACACTCTGATATACCCCACACCCCTCACTGTAACACTCTGATATATCCCACACCCCTCACTGTAACACACTGATATATCCCACACCCCTCACTGTAACACTCTGATATATCCCACACCCCTCACTGTAACACTCTGATATATCCCACACCCCTCACTGTAACACTCTGATATATCCCACACCCCTCACTGTAACACTCTGATATATCCCACACCCCTCACTGTAACACTCTGATATATCCCACACCCCTCACTGTAACACTCTGATATATCCCACACCCCTCACTGTAACACTCTGATATATCCCACACCCCTCACTGTAACACTCTGATATACCCCACACCCCTCACTGTAACACTCTGATATATCCCACACCCCTCACTGTAACACTCTGATATATCCCACACCCTCACTGTAACACTCTGATATACCCCACACCCCTCACTGTAACACTCTGATATATCCCACACCCCTCACTGTAACACTCTGATATATCCCACACCCCTCACTGTAACACTCTGATATACCCCACACCCCTCACTGTAACACTCTGATATATCCCACACCCCTCACTGTAACACTCTGATATACCCCACACCCCTCACTGTAACACTCTGATATATCCCACACCCCTCACTGTAACACTCTGATATATCCCACACCCCTCACTGTAACACACTGATATACCCCACACCCCTCACTGTAACACTCTGATATATCCCACACCCTCACTGTAACACTCTGATATACCCCACACCCCTCACTGTAACACGCTGATATACCCCACACCCCTCACTGTAACACTCTGATATATCCCACACCCCTCACTGTAACACTCTGATATATCCCACACCCCTCACTGTAACACTCTGATATATCCCACACCCCTCACTGTAACACTCTGATATATCCCACACCCCTCACTGTAACACTCTGATAAATCCCACACCCCTCACTGTAACACTCTGATATACCCCACACCCCTCACTGTAACACTCTGATATATCCGTTCCCCTTTGACCCTATTCTGTTCCCTGTATCTGGGTCTGTTTTGCTCGGGCTCAAACTGAGCTTCTCATCCTGAAGTATTGAGGAGTATCAGCTATTTCCTTTTATGGAATCTCCCACTTGTTCCCCTGACAGGCCAGGCAGAGAAAGTTGTGCTGAGTTATGAGGCAGATCCCAGACCGAGGAGGAACTGAGCCCGTCCCAGCCTGAGCCTGTGGCCGGTCCGCCAAGCCCAGTGAGGAGCTGGTTAAACCAGCTCAGGAATGTTCAAGGGCCTCGCTCACCGTCTGAATGGCTGTCGGAGGCTGGGACAGATCTGAGACTCTCTCTCTGATCCACTCTCTCTCTGATCCACCCTCTCCCTCTGTGATCCACTCTCTCTCTGCGATCCACTTTCCCTCTCTGTGATCCACACTCTCTCTCTGATCCATTCTCTCTCTCTCTGTGATCCACTTTCTCTCTGTGATCCACTCTCTCTCTGTGATCCATTCTCTCTCTCTGCGATCCACTTTCTCTCTCTGTGATCCACACTCTCTCTCTGATCCATTCTCTCTCTCTGTGATCCATTCTCTCTCTCTGTGATCCACTTTCTCTCTCTGTGATCCACTCTCTCTCTCTGTGATCCACTCTCTCTCTCTGATCCACTCTCTCTCTGTGTGATCCATTCTCTCTCTCTGATCCACTCTCTCTCTGATCCACTGATCTAACTGTCTCCCTCTATGATCCACTCTGTGATTTACTCTCTCTCTCTGACCCACTCTGTGATCTACTCTCTCTCTCTGATCCACTCTGTGATCTACTCTCTCTCTGATCCACTCTGTGATCTACTCTCTCTCTCTTTGATCCACTCTGTGATCTACTCTCTCTCTCTGATCCACTCAGTGATCTACTCTCTCTGATCCACTTTGTGATCTACTCTCTCTCTGATCCACTCTGTGATCTTCTCTCTCTGATCCACTCTGTGATCTACTCTCTCTGATCCACTCTCGGTGATTTACTCCCTCTCTGATCCACTCTGTGATCTACTCTGTCTCTGATCCACTCTGTGATCTACTCTCTCTCTGATCCACTCTGTGATTTACTCTCTCTCTGATCCACTCTGTGATCTACTCTCTCTCTCTGATCCACTCTGTGATCTACTCTCCCTCTCTGATCCACTCTGTAATCTACTCTCCCTCTCTGATCCACTCTGTAATCTACTCTCCCTCTCTGATCCACTCTGTAATCTACTCTCCATCTCTGATCCACTCTGTGATTTACTCTCGCTCTTTGATCCACTCTGTGATCTACTCCCTCTCTGATCCACTCTGTGATCTACTCTCACTCTGATCCACTCTGTGATCTACTCTCTCTCTGATCCACTCTGTGATTTACTCTTGCTCTCTGATCCACTCTGTGATCTACTCCCTCTCTGATCCACTCTCTGTGATCTACTCTCTCTCTGATCCACTCTGTGATCTGCTCTCTCTCTCTGATCCACTCTCTGTGGTTTACTCTCTCTCTGATCCACTCTGTGATCTACTCTCTCTCTGATCCACTCTGTGATCTACTCTCTCTCTGATCCACTCTGTGATCTACTCTCTGATTCACTCTCTGTGATCTACTCTCTCTCTCTGATCCACTCTCTGTGATTTACTCTCTCTCTGATCCACTCTGTGATCTACTCCCTCTCTGATCCACTCTGTGATCTACTCTCTCTCTGATCCACTCTGTGATCTACTCTCTCTCTGATTCACTCTCTGTGATCTACTCTCTCTGATCCACTCTGTGATCTACTTTGTCTCTCTGATCCACTCTCTATGATTTACTCTCTCTCTCTGATCCACTCTGTGATCTACTCTCTCTCTGATCCACTCTGTGATCTACTCTCTCTCTGATCCACTATGTGATTTACTCTCTCTCTGATCCACTCTGTGATCTACTCTCTCTCTCTGATCCACTCTGTGATCTACTCTCTCTCTGATCCACTCTGTGATCTACTCTCTCTCTCTGATCCACTCTGTGATCTACTCTCTCTCTCTGATCCACTCTGTGATCTACTCTCTCTCTGATCCACTCTGTGATCTACTCTCTCTCTGATCCACTCTGTGATCTACTCTCTCTCTGATCCACTCTGTGACTTACTCTCGCTCTCTGATCCACTCTGTGATCTACTCTCTCTCTGATCCACTCTCTGTGATCTACTCTCTCTCTGATCCACTATGTGATCTACTCTCTCTCTCTGATCCACTCTGTGACTTACTCTCGCTCTCTGATCCACTCTGTGATCTACTCTCTCTCTGATCCACTCTCTGTGATTTACTCTCTCTCTGATCCACTCTGTGATCCACTCTCTCTCTGATCCACTCGCTGTGATCTACTCTCTCTCTGATCCACTCTGTGATCTACTCTCTCTCTCTCTGATCCACTCTCTGTGATCTACTCTCTCTCTGATCCACTCTCTGATCTACTCTCTCTCTGATCCACTCTGTGATCTACTCTCTCTCTGATCCACTCTGTGATCTACTCTCTCTCTCTGATCCACTCTCTGTGATTTACTCTCTCTCTCTGATCCACTCTGTGATCTACTCTGTCTGATGCACTCTGTGATCTACTCTCTCTCTCTGATCCACTCTGTGATCTACTCTCTCTCTGATCCACTCTGTGATCTACTCTCTCTCTGATCCACTCTGTGATCTACTCTCTCTCTGATCCACTCTGTGACTTACTCTCGCTCTCTGATCCACTCTGTGATCTACTCTCTCTCTGATCCACTCTCTGTGATCTACTCTCTCTCTGATCCACTATGTGATCTACTCTCTCTCTCTGATCCACTCTGTGACTTACTCTCGCTCTCTGATCCACTCTGTGATCTACTCTCTCTCTGATCCACTCTCTGTGATTTACTCTCTCTCTGATCCACTCTGTGATCCACTCTCTCTCTGATCCACTCGCTGTGATCTACTCTCTCTCTGATCCACTCTGTGATCTACTCTCTCTCTCTCTGATCCACTCTCTGTGATCTACTCTCTCTCTGATCCACTCTCTGATCTACTCTCTCTCTGATCCACTCTGTGATCTACTCTCTCTCTGATCCACTCTGTGATCTACTCTCTCTCTCTGATCCACTCTCTGTGATTTACTCTCTCTCTCTGATCCACTCTGTGATCTACTCTGTCTGATGCACTCTGTGATCTACTCTCTCTCTCTGATCCACTCTGTGATCTACTCTCTCTCTGATCCACTCTGTGATCTACTCTCTCTGATCCACTCTGATCTACTCTCTCTCTACTCCACTCTGTGATCTACTCTCGCTCTGATCCACTCTGTGATCTACTCTCTCTCTGATCCACTCTGTGATCTACTCGCTCTCTCTGATTCACTCTCGCTGATTCACTCTCTCTGATTCACTCTCTGTGATCTACTCTCTCTCTGATCCACTCTGTGATCTACTCTCTCTCTGATTCACTCTGTGATCTACTCTCTCTGATTCACTCTCTGTGATCTACTCTCTCTCTGATTCACTCTCTGTGATCTACTCTCTCTCTGATTCACTCTCTGTGATCTACTCTCTCTGATTCACTCTCTGTGATCTACTCTCTCTCTGATCCACTCTGTGATCTACTCTCTCTGATTCACTCTCTGTGATTCACTCTCTCTCTGATCCACTCTCTGTAATCCACTCTCTCTCTCTGATTCACTCTGTGATCTACTCTCACTCTGATCCACTCTGTGATCTACTCTCTCTGATCCACTCTGTGATCTACTCTCTCTCTGATCCACTCTGTGATCTACTCTCTCTCTCCAATCTACTGTGATCTACTCTCTCTCTCCGATCTACTCTGTGATCTACTCTCTCTCTGATCCACTCTGTGATTTACTCTCTCTCTCTCTCCGATCCACTCTGTGATCTACTCTCTCTCTGACCCACTCCCTTGTGATCTACTCTCTCTATCTCTCTCTCTAATCCAGTTGGGATGCCCAAAGCAAAACTCCCCCCTCCCCACCAGCGAAGCCTGCGTAGCGGGGGGAGGGCGATGAAATCGGCCTCAGTGCCTCTGGGTTAGGGGAGTGAGGAGGGGTGGAGGTGGGAGGGGGAGAGGGAGAGGTCAGCCAGGTGCTCCAGTCACCGATCATCGTCCAGTCCGAAGTGGCTGCGCTTGGCTGTCAGGTGTGGGTTGGCCCCGACGCCCGCTGCAGTCGAATAGCACACGTGACGAACGGGCACCTTCGGGGGGGATAAGGGGCGATGGGGGCGGGCGGGGGGAGGAGGGTGTGGGTGAACCTCTCAGGCAAATGGAATTAAGCAGAACGAACTCAGGGCTGGAATGCAAACCAACTCTGGCTGGGAGCCGATTACCTGGACATGGGGCGGCCCGATCTCCCCACAAAGTTTCCTAAATAGGATCTTCCACACACAGTGGGACAGACTGACCCGACTGGCAATGACATCATCCAGCACACACATCCTTCACTCGCAAAACCAACATTAAGCCCAGGCGGCAACTTAAAGGGACAGGCACTCAAATTTAAAGGGGCATGCACCGGAATTTTCAAGGTAAGGCACTCCAATATAAAGGGAAAGGCACCCCAATTTAAAGGGGCAGGCGCGGCAATTTAAAGGGACGGGTAATTTCGATATATCCCGCACCCCTCACTGTAACACTCTGATATACCCCACACCCCTCACTGTAACACTCTGATATATCCCGCACCCCTCACTGTAACACTCTGATATACCCCACACCCCTCACTGTAACACTCTGATATACCCCACACCCCTCACTGTAACACTCTGATATACCCCACACCCCTCACTGTAACACTCTGATATACCCCACACCCCTCAGTGTAACACTCTGATATACCCCACACCCCTCACTGTAACACTCTGATATATCCCACACCCCTCACTGTAACACTCTGATATACCCCACACCCCTCACTGTAACACTCTGATATACCCCACACCCCTCACTGTAACACTCTGATATATCCCACACCCCTCACTGTAACACTCTGATATACCCCACACCCCTCACTGTAACACACTGATATATCCCACACCCCACACTGTAACACTCTGATATATCCCACACCCCTCACTGTAACACACTGATATATCCCACACCCCACACTGTAACACTCTGATATATCCCACACCCCTCACTGTAACACACTGATATACCCCACACCCCTCACTGTAACACTCTGATATACCCCACACCCCTCACTGTAACACTCTGATATACCCCACACCCCTCACTGTAACACTCTGATATACCCCACACCCCTCACTGTAACACTCTGATATATCCCACACCCCTCACTGTAACACTCTGATATATCCCACACCCCTCACTGTAACACTCTGATATACCCCACACCCCTCACTGTAACACTCTGATATATCCCACACCCCTCACTGTAACACTCTGATATATCCCACACCCCTCACTGAAACACTCTGATATACCCCACACCCCTCACTGTAACACTCTGATATATCCCACACCCCTCACTGTAACACTCTGATATATCCCACACCCCTCACTGTAACACTCTGATATATCCCACACCCCTCACTGTAACACTCTGATATATCCCACACCCCTCACTGTAACACTCTGATATACCCCACACCCCTCACTGTAACACTCTGATATATCCCACACCCCTCACTGTAACACTCTGATATACCCCACACCCCTCACTGTAACACTCTGATATATCCCACACCCCTCACTGTAACACTCTGATATATCCCACACCCCTCACTGTAACACTCTGATATACCCCACACCCCTCACTGTAACACTCTGATATACCCCTCACTGTAACACTCTGATATACCCCACACCCCTCACTGTAACACTCTGATATATCCCACACCCCTCACTGTAACACTCTGATATACCCCACACCCCTCACTGTAACACTCTGATATACCCCACACCCCTCACTGTAACACTCTGATATATCCCACACCCCTCACTGTAACACTCTGATATATCCCACACCCCTCACTGTAACACTCTGATATATCCCACACCCCTCACTGTAACACTCTGATATATCCCACACCCCTCACTGTAACACTCTGATATACCCCACACCCCTCACTGTAACACTCTGATATACCCCACACCCCTCACTGTAACACTCTGATATATCCCACACCCCTCACTGTAACACTCTGATATACCCCACACCCCTCACTGTAACACTCTGATATACCCCACACCCCTCACTGTAACACTCTGATATATCCCACACCCCTCACTGTAACACTCTGATATACCCCACACCTCTGACTGTAACACTCTGATATATCCCACACCCCTCACTGTAACACTCTGATATACCCCACACCCCTCACTGTAACACTCTGATATACCCCACACCCCTCACTGGAACACTCTGATATATCCCACACCCCTCACTGTAACACTCTGATATACCCCACACCCCTCACTGTAACACTCTGATATATCCCACACCCGTCACTGTAACACTCTGATATACCCCACACCCCTCACTGTAACACTCTGATATATCCCACACCCCTCACTGTAACACTCTGATATATCCCACACCCCTCACTGTAACACTCTGATATATCCCACACCCCTCACTGTAACACTCTGATATATCCCACACCCCTCACTGTAACACTCTGATATACCCCACACCCCTCACTGTAACACTCTGATATACCCCACACCCCTCACTGTAACACTCTGATATATCCCACACCCCTCACTGTAACACTCTGATATATCCCACACCCCTCACTGTCACACTCTGATATACCCCACACCCCTCACAGTAACACTCTGATATACCCCACACCCCTCACTGTAACACTCTGATATACCCCACACCCCTCACTGTAACACTCTGATATATCCCACACCCCTCACTGTAACACTCTGATATATCCCACACCCCTCACAGTAACACTCTGATATACCCCACACCCCTCACTGTAACACTCTGATATACCCCACACCCCTCACAGTAACACTCTGATATACCCCACAACCCTGACTGTAACACTCTGATATACCCCACACCCCTCACTGTAACACTCTGATATATCCCACACCCCTCACTGTAACACTCTGATATACCCCACACCCCTCACTGTAACACTCTGATATACCCCACACCCCTCACTGTAACACTCTGATATACCCCACACCCCTCACTGTAACACTCTGATATATCCCACACCCCTCACTGTAACACTCTGATATATCCCACACCCCTCACTGTAACACTCTGATATACCCCACACCCCTCACTGTAACACTCTGATATACCCCACACCCCTCACTGTAACACTCTGATATATCCCACACCCCTCACTGTAACACTCTGATATACCCCACACCCCTCACTGTAACACTCTGATATATCCCACACCCCTCACTGTAACACTCTGATATATCCCACACCTCTGACTGTAACACTCTGATATATCCCACACCCCTCACTGTAACACTCTGATATACCCCACACCCCTCACTGTAACACTCTGATATACCCCACACCCCTCACTGGAACACTCTGATATATCCCACACCCCTCACTGTAACACTCTGATATACCCCACACCCCTCACTGTAACACTCTGATATATCCCACACCCGTCACTGTAACACTCTGATATACCCCACACCCCTCACTGTAACACACTGATATACCCCACACCCCTCACTGTAACACTCTGATATACCCCACACCCCTCACTGTAACACTCTGATATATCCCACACCCCTCACTGTAACACTCTGATATACCCCACACCCCTCACTGTAACACTCTGATATACCCCACACCCGTCACTGTAACACTCTGATATACCCCACACCCCTCACTGTAACACTCTGATATACCCCACACCCGTCACTGTAACACTCTGATATACCCCACACCCCTCACTGTAACACTCTGATATATCCCACACCCCTCACTGTAACACTCTGATATATCCCACACCCCTCACTGTAACACTCTGATATATCCCACACCCCTCACTGTAACACTCTGATATACCCCACACCCCTCACTGTAACACTCTGATATACCCCACACCCCTCACTGTAACACTCTGATATACCCCACACCCCTCACTGTAACACTCTGATATACCCCACACCCCTCACTGTAACACTCTGATATACCCCACACCCGTCACTGTAACACTCTGATATACCCCACACCCCTCACTGTAACACTCCGATACACCAGATGCCTCATGGTCAGCGAAGGGTTAACACCATCGCACCCCGGGCCGAGAGAGAGAGAGAGAGAGACAGGATAATATCACTGAGTGTATTAGCTGGCACAGGAAGCTGACCTGCGACCCCTTGTGCATTCCACTGACCAAATTTGGGCACAGGAGACAAGGAGAGACCTGGGAGGGGGTTGGTGGTGGGATTGGGGCTGGGGGCTGCGGAGGAGGAGGAGGAGGGGGGTGGCCAGAGCAGTGAGTCAGCAAGGGAATATCAGATCCATCCTCGGCGTGAGTCAGTGAGGCTGCTGAAACAGGGCAGAGTGCGAGCCAGCGGGGAGGAATCTGTGGAGATTACTGAGGCAACAGAAAGGAATGTTCCTGCTGCAGCGTTAGGACTGCAGGGAATTCTCGCATTCAGCCCCCCTCCCCCACTCCCTCCTCCCCCCCCCCACCCCGCCTCCGAGTGGGAGTGGAAGGAAGGGGGGGGCCGACTCGGTGCCTCGAGGAGGGGTCGGGGGAAGAGGCTGTGGGAATAGGGGGGGGGGGGGGAGGGGGGGCGTTCCCTCACCCCGTGCAGGTCGGGCGAGGGCCGGACCGGTCGAGATTGCGACGCCCCCCGTGGGCGAATAGCCCACGCGAAAGAGCGGTCGCTGGGCAGCGGGTCCCACGGAATCCGCACCCCCGGCGAGAGTCAGCGCCTTCGGTGGCGGGGCGGTGGGAGGGGGGGTGTTGGTGGTTGGAGGAATTTGGCAAAACTACAGGGGAGCAGGGTTGGGAAGGGGACGGGGCGCGCTCTTACCCGGGAGGGGCGCTGCCGCAGGCGGCCGATCTCCTCGCGGAAGTGGTGGATTTCGTCGGCCATGGACTGATTGTCCTTCTCAACACGATCATACTTCTCCAGGACAGCGATGAGCTGGGCTTTCGCCAAGGCTGCCTGACAAGAGAAACATCGCTCAGTGAAGCCAAACACTCCCGGGTATCCGTCCTTCTATTTATAAACCCCTCCCGAACCCCTCGATTAGATTCCAGTCTGTAACTCACTCCCGGGTATCTGTTATTCTATATATAAACCCCCCGAACCCCTCGATTAGATTCCAGCCTGTAACTCACTCCCGGGTATCTGTTATTCTATATATAAACCCCCCGAACCCCTCGATTAGATTCCAGTCTGTAACTCACTCCCGGGTATCTGTTATTCTCTATATAAACCCCCCGAACCCCTCGATTAGATTCCAGTCTGTAACTCACTCCCGGGTATCTGTTATTCTATATATAAACCCCCCGAACCCCTCGATTAGATTCCAGTCTGTAACTCACTCCCGGGTATCTGTTATTCTAAATATAAACCCCCCGAACCCCTCGATTAGATTCCAGTCTGTAACTCACTCCCGGGTATCTGTTATTCTATATATAAACCCCCCGAACCCCTCGATTAGATTCCAGTCTGTAACTCACTCCCGGGTATCTGTTATTCTATATATAAACCCCCCGAACCCCTCGATTAGATTCCAGCCTGTAACTCACTCCCGGGTATCTGTTATTCTATATATAAACCCCCCGAACCCCTCGATTAGATTCCAGTCTGTAACTCACTCCCGGGCATCTGTTATTCTATATATAAACCCCCCCGTACCCCTCGATTAGATTCCAGTCTGTAACTCACTCCCGGGTATCTGTTATTCTATATATAAACCCCCCCGAAACCCTCGATCAGATTCCAGCCTGTAACTCACTCCCGGGTATCTGTTATTCTATATATAAACCCCCCCGAACCCCTCGATTAGATTCCAGCCTGTAACTCACTCCCGGGTATCTGTTATTCTATATATAAACCCCCCCGAACCCCTCGATCAGATTCCAGTCTGTAACTCACTCCCGGGTATCTATTATTCTATATATAAACCCCCCGAACCCCACAATCAGATTCCAGTCTGTAACTCACTCCCGGGTATCTGTTATTCTATAAAAAAACCCCCGAACCCCACGATCAGATTCCAGTCTGTAACTCACTCCCGGGTATCTGTTATTCTATATATAAACCCCCCCGAACCCCTCGATTAGATTCCAGTCTGTAACTCACTCCCGGGTATCTGTTATTCTATATATAAACCCCCGAACCCCACGATCAGATTCCAGTCTGTAACTCACTCCAGGGTATCTGTTATTCTATATATAAACCCCCCCGAACCCCTCGATCAGATTCCAGTCTGTAACTCACTCCCGGGTATCTGTTATTCTATATATAAACCCCCCCGAACCCCTCGATCAGATTCCAGTCTGTAACTCACTCCCGGGTATCTGTTATTCGATATATAAACCCCCCGAACCCCACGATCAGATTCCAGTCTGTAACTCACTCCCGGGTATCTGTTATTCTATATATAAACCCCCCGAACCCCACGATCAGATTCCAGTCTGGAACTCACTCCCGGGTATCTGTTATTCTATATATAAACCCCCCCGAACCCCTCGATTAGATTCCAGTCTGTAACTCACTCCCGGGTATCTGTTATTCTATATATAAACCCCCCGAACCCCACGATCAGATTCCAGTCTGTAACTCACTCCAGGGTATCTGTTATTCTATATATAAACCCCCCCGAACCCCTCGATCAGATTCCAGTCTGTAACTCACTCCCGGGTATCTGTTATTCTATATATAAACCCCCCGAACCCCTCGATTAGATTCCAGTCTGTAACTCACTCCCGGGTATCTGTTATTCTATATATAAACCCTCCGAACCCCTCGATTAGATTCCAGTCTGTAACTCACTCCCGGGTATCTGTTATTCTATATATAAACCCCCCCCGAACCCCTCGATTAGATTCCAGCCTGTAACTCACTCCCGGGTATCTGTTATTCTATATATAAACCCCCCCGAACCCCTCGATCAGATTCCAGTCTGTAACTCACTCCCGGGTATCTGTTATTCTATATATAAACCCCCCCGAACCCCTCGATTAGATTCCAGTCTGTAACTCACTCCCGGGTATCTGTTATTCTATATATAAACCCCCCGAACCCCTCGATCAGATTCCAGTCTGTAACTCACTCCCGGGTATCTGTTATTCTATATATAAACCCCCCGAACCCCTCGATTAGATTCCAGTCTGTAACTCACTCCCGGGTATCTGTTATTCTATATATAAACCCCCCCAAACCCCTCGATTAGATTCCAGTCTGCAACTCACTCCCGGGTATCTGTTATTCTATATATAAACCCCCCCGAACCCCTCGATCAGATTCCAGTCTGTAACTCACTCCCGGGTATCTGTTATTCTATATATAAACCCCCCCTGAACCCCTCGATCAGATTCCAGTCTGTAACTCACTCCCGGGTATCTGTTATTCTATATATAAACCCCCCCGAACCCCTCGATCAGATTCCAGTCTGTAACTCACTCCCGGGTATCTGTTATTCTATATATAAACCCCCCCGAACCCCTCGATCAGATTCCAGCCTGTAACTCACTCCCGGGTATCTGTTATTCTATATATAAACCCCCCGAACCCCTCGATTAGATTCCAGTCTGTAACTCACTCCCGGGTATCTGTTATTCTATATATAAACCCCCCGAACCCCTCGATTAGATTCCAGCCTGTAACTCACTCCCGGGTATCTGTTATTCTATATATAAACCCTCCGAACCCCTCGATTAGATTCCAGTCTGTAACTCACTCCCGGGTATCTGTTATTCTATATATAAACCCCCCCGAACCCCTCAATTAGATTCCAGTCTGTAACTCACTCCCGGGTATCTGTTATTCTCTATATAAACCCCCCCGAACCCCTCGATTAGATTCCAGCCTTTAACTCACTCCCGGGTATCTGTTATTCTATATATAAACCCCCCCGAACCCCTCGATTAGATTCCAGCCTGTAACTCACTCCCGGGTATCTGTTATTCTATATATAAATCCCCCCCGAACCCCTTGATCAGATTCCAGTCTGTAACTCACTCCCGGGTATCTGTTATTCTATATATAAACCCCCCCCGAACCCCTCGATTAGATTCCAGCCTGTAACTCACTCCCGGGTATCTGTTATTCTATATATAAACCCCCCCGAACCCCTCGATTAGATTCCAGCCTGTAACTCACTCCCGGGTATCTGTTATTCCATATATAAACCCCCCGAACCCCTCGATTAGATTCCAGTCTGTAACTCACTCCCGGGTATCTGTTATTCTATATATAAACCCCCCGAACCCCTCGATTAGATTCCAGCCTGAAACTCACTCCCGTGTATCTGTTATTCTATATATAAACTCCCCGAACCCCTCGATTAGATTCCAGTCTGTAACTCACTCCCGGGTATCTGTTATTCTATATATAAACCCCTCCCGAACCCCTCGATTAGATTCCAGTCTGTAACTCACTCCCGGGTATCTGTTATTCTATATATAAACCCCCCGAACCCCTCGATTAGATTCCAGCCTGTAACTCACTCCCGGGTATCTGTTATTCTATATATAAACCCCCCAAACCCCTCGATTAGATTCCAGCCTGTAACTCACTCCCGGGTATCTGTTATTCTATATATAAACCCCCCGAACCCCTCGATTAGATTCCAGCCTGTAACTCACTCCCGGGTATCTGTTATTCTATATATAAACCCCCCCCGAACCCCTCGATTAGATTCCAGCCTGTAACTCACTCCCGGGTATCTGTTATTCTGTATATAACCCCCCCCGAACCCCTCGATTAGATTCCAGTCTGTAACTCACTCCCGGGTATCTGTTATTCTATATATAAACCCTCCGAACCCCTCGATTAGATTCCAGTCTGTAACTCACTCCCGGGTATCTGTTATTCTATATATAAACCCCCCGAACCCCTCGATTAGATTCCAGTCTGTAACTCACTCCCGGGTATCTGTTATTCTATATATAAACCCCCCGAACCCCTCGATTAGATTCCAGCCTGTAACTCACTCCCGGGTATCTGTTATTCTATATATAAACCCCCCGAACCCCTCGATTAGATTCCAGCCTGTAACTCACTCCCGGGTATCTGTTATTCTATATATAAACCCTCCGAACCCCTCGATTAGATTCCAGTCTGTAACTCACTCCCGGATATCTGTTATTCTATGTATAAACCCTCCGAACCCCTCGATTAGATTCCAGTCTGTAACTCACTCCCGGGTATCTGTTATTCTATATATAAACCCCCCCGAACCCCTCGATTAGATTCCAGCCTGTAACTCACTCCCGGGTATCTGTTATTCTATATATAAACCCCCCGAACCCCTCGATTAGATTCCAGCCTGTAACGCACTCCCGGGTATCTGTTATTCTATAAATAAATCCCGAACCCCTCGATGAGATTCCAGCCTGTAACTCACTCCCGGGTATCTGTTATTCTATATATAAACCCCCCGAACCCCTCGATTAGATTCCAGTCTGTAACTCACTCCCGGGTATCTGTTATTCTATATATAAACCCCCCGAACCCCTCGATTAGATTCCAGTCTGTAACTCACTCCCGGGTATCTGTTATTCGATATATAAACCCCCCGAACCCCTCGATTAGATTCCAGTCTGTAACTCACTCCCGGGTATCTGTTATTCTATATATAAACCCCCCGAACCCCTCGATTAGATTCCAGCCTGTAACTCACTCCCGGGTATCTGTTATTCTATATATAAACCCCCCGAACCCCTCGATTAGATTCCAGCCTGTAACTCACTCCCGGGTATCTGTTATTCTATATATAAACCCCACCGAACCCCTCGATTAGATTCCAGTCTGTAACTCACTCCCGGGTATCTGTTATTCTATATATAAACCCCACCGAACCCCTCGATTAGATTCCAGCCTGTAACTCACTCCCGAGTATCTGTTATTCTATATATAAACCCCCCGAACCCCTCGATTAGATTCCAGTCTGTAACTCACTCCCGGGTATCTGTTATTTTATAAAAAACTCCCCCCGAACCCCTCGATTAGATTCCAGTCTGTAACTCACTCCCGAGTATCTGTTATTCTATATATAAACCCCCCGAACCCCTCGATTAGATTCCAGTCTGTAACTCACTCCCGAGTATCTGTTATTCTATATATAAACCCCCCCGAACCCCTCGATTAGATTCCAGCCTGTAACTCACTCCCGGGTATCTGTTATTCTATATATAAACCCCCCCGAACCCCTCGATTAGATTCCAGCCTGTAACTCACTCCCGGGTATCTGTTATTCTGTATATAAACGCTCCCGAACCCCTCGATTAGATTCCAGTCTGTCACTCACTCCCGGGTATCTGTTATTCTATATATAAACCCCCCGAACGCCTCGATTAGATTCCAGTCTGTAACTCACTCCCGGGTATCTGTTATTCTATATATAAACCCTCCGAACCCCTCGATTAGATTCCAGTCTGTAACTCACTCCCGGGTATCTGTTATTCTATATATAAACCCCACCGAACCCCTCGATTAGATTCCAGTCTGTAACTCACTCCCGAGTATCTGTTATTCTATATATAAACCCCCCGAACCCCTCGATTAGATTCCAGTCTGTAACTCACTCCCGGGTATCTGTTATTCTATATATAAACCCCCCCCGAACCCCTCGATTAGATTCCAGCCTGTAACTCACTCCCGGGTATCTGTTATTCTATATATAAACCCCCCCGAACCCCTCGATTAGATTCCAGCCTGTAACTCACTCCCGGGTATCTGTTATTCCATATATAAACCCCCCGAACCCCTCGATTAGATTCCAGTCTGTAACTCACTCCCGGGTATCTGTTATTCTATATATAAACCCCCCGAACCCCTCGATTAGATTCCAGCCTGAAACTCACTCCCGTGTATCTGTTATTCTATATATAAACTCCCCGAACCCCTCGATTAGATTCCAGTCTGTAACTCACTCCCGGGTATCTGTTATTCTATATATAAACCCCTCCCGAACCCCTCGATTAGATTCCAGTCTGTAACTCACTCCCGGGTATCTGTTATTCTATATATAAACCCCCCGAACCCCTCGATTAGATTCCAGCCTGTAACTCACTCCCGGGTATCTGTTATTCTGTATATAAACCCCCCAAACCCCTCGATTAGATTCCAGCCTGTAACTCACTCCCGGGTATCTGTTATTCTATATATAAACCCCCCGAACACCTCGATTAGATTCCAGCCTGTAACTCACTCCCGGGTATCTGTTATTCTATATATAAACCCCCCCCGAACCCCTCGATTAGATTCCAGCCTGTAACTCACTCCCGGGTATCTGTTATTCTGTATATAACCCCCCCCGAACCCCTCGATTAGATTCCAGTCTGTAACTCACTCCCGGGTATCTGTTATTCTATATATAAACCCTCCGAACCCCTCGATTAGATTCCAGTCTGTAACTCACTCCCGGGTATCTGTTATTCTATATATAAACCCCCCGAACCCCTCGATTAGATTCCAGTCTGTAACTCACTCCCGGGTATCTGTTATTCTATATATAAACCCCCCGAACCCCTCGATTAGATTCCAGCCTGTAACTCACTCCCGGGTATCTGTTATTCTATATATAAACCCCCCGAACCCCTCGATTAGATTCCAGCCTGTAACTCACTCCCGGGTATCTGTTATTCTATATATAAACCCTCCGAACCCCTCGATTAGATTCCAGTCTGTAACTCACTCCCGGATATCTGTTATTCTATGTATAAACCCTCCGAACCCCTCGATTAGATTCCAGTCTGTAACTCACTCCCGGGTATCTGTTATTCTATATATAAACCCCCCCGAACCCCTCGATTAGATTCCAGCCTGTAACTCACTCCCGGGTATCTGTTATTCTATATATAAACCCCCCGAACCCCTCGATTAGATTCCAGCCTGTAACTCACTCCCGGGTATCTGTTATTCTATAAATAAATCCCGAACCCCTCGATTAGATTCCAGCCTGTAACTCACTCCCGGGTATCTGTTATTCTATATATAAACCCCCCGAACCCCTCGATTAGATTCCAGTCTGTAACTCACTCCCGGGTATCTGTTATTCTATATATAAACCCCCCGAACCCCTCGATTAGATTCCAGTCTGTAACTCACTCCCGGGTATCTGTTATTCTATATATAAACCCCCCGAACCCCTCGATTAGATTCCAGTCTGTAACTCACTCCCGGGTATCTGTTATTCTATATATAAACCCCCCGAACCCCTCGATTAGATTCCAGCCTGTAACTCACTCCCGGGTATCTGTTATTCTATATATAAACCCCCCGAACCCCTCGATTAGATTCCAGCCTGTAACTCACTCCCGGGTATCTGTTATTCTATATATAAACCCCCCCGAACCCCTCGATTAGATTCCAGTCTGTAACTCACTCCCGGGTATCTGTTATTCTATATATAAACCCCACCGAACCCCTCGATTAGATTCCAGCCTGTAACTCACTCCCGAGTATCTGTTATTCTATATATAAACCCCCCGAACCCCTCGATTAGATTCCAGTCTGTAACTCACTCCCGGGTATCTGTTATTCTATAAAAAACCCCCCCCGAACCCCTCGATTAGATTCCAGTCTGTAACTCACTCCCGAGTATCTGTTATTCTATATATAAACCCCCCGAACCCCTCGATTAGATTCCAGTCTGTAACTCACTCCCGAGTATCTGTTATTCTATATATAAACCCCCCCCGAACCCCTCGATTAGATTCCAGCCTGTAACTCACTCCCGGGTATCTGTTATTCTATATATAAACCCCCCCGAACCCCTCGATTAGATTCCAGCCTGTAACTCACTCCCGGGTATCTGTTATTCTGTATATAAACGCTCCCGAACCCCTCGATTAGATTCCAGTCTGTAACTCACTCCCGGGTATCTGTTATTCTATATATAAACCCCCCGAACCCCTCGATTAGATTCCAGTCTGTAACTCACTCCCGGGTATCTGTTATTCTATATATAAACCCTCCGAACCCCTCGATTAGATTCCAGTCTGTAACTCACTCCCGGGTATCTGTTATTCTATATATAAACCCCACCGAACCCCTCGATTAGATTCCAGTCTGTAACTCACTCCCGAGTATCTGTTATTCTATATATAAACCCCCCGAACCCCTCGATTAGATTCCAGTCTGTAACTCACTCCCGGGTATCTGTTATTCTATATATAAACCCCCCCGAACCCCTCGATTAGATTCCAGTCTGTAACTCACTCCCGAGTATCTGTTATTCTGTATATAAACCCCCCGAACCCCTCGATTAGATTCCAGTCTGTAACTCACTCCCGAGTATCTGTTATTATATATATAAACCCCCCCGAACCCCTCGATTAGATTCCAGCCTGTAACTCACTCCCGGGTATCTGTTATTCTATATATAAACGCTCCCGAACCCCTCGATTAGATTCCAGCCTGTAACTCACTCCCGGGTATCTGTTATTCTATATATAAACCCCCCGAACCCCTCGATTAGATTCCAGTCTGTAACTCACTCCCGGGTATCTGTTATTCTATATATAAACCCCCCCAAACCCTCCGATTAAATTGCCCACCTCTTGATCCGCTTTCTGTGCCCTCTCAATCACTGCCAAGTCCAGGGCGCGGCCTGATAATTTCCTTCTGCTGCCACCGCCCGTCTCGTCTTCTCCGAGATGGTCGAGCTGGGATTTGAGAGATAATCTCTCCTGACTGGAGCTGGAGGGAGAAAATGGGAGGGCGGAGATGGAGGAGAGTGAGATCAGGGCTGTAGCTGCAATGGTGCAACTACCGAGGCATTCCTTCAGACTGGGGCTTGACGCAGGACGGAACCAGATTTGGTCAGGCCGCCGATTGCAATTAAAAAATAAAACCTGTGTCCAGTGCAGGTCCTGCCCAACTTCCTGTTGTCACAATTATCCTTGCTCTTGCTTTTCAAGATTTAACATAGAAACCGCCCATGTAAACATTTGGAATGGAAATCCTGTATGTAAACAGTTGCCCGTCACGGTCGCAGTTGCCGGCTCTGGCCAGTGGGTGGCGCTGCGGAGCGACTTTCCGGAGTCCCCTCTCCCGCCTTGTAGATTCATCAACTGACCCTTGGGAACGCCAGGAAAATACAAAGCAAGGACGGATCGCGGAGGGTAATTTAAAGTGGCTGAGGCCCAAAGATCAGAAAGGTCCCGCAGGCCGAGCCCTCAGCCTGTGGTGTTGGCCGATATTGATGCCGCGGCTGGACTTGACGCTCCCGGGTCAGGGAGCGGGAAGGAAAAGTCCAGCCAGCATCCCTGCTCCTAATGGCCAGCCACAAGTCTCCCGGAAAGTGGAGGGTGCGTGCGGACATGGAGGGTCCCACCACCGCTTCCCCACCCCGGCAACGTCCACTGTGCCAGAGGGCACCGGGTGTGACCGTGTGGCCGTATTCCCGGCGAGGGTCAGCCCCCGTAGAAGGTTTTGAGAAGAGTGACTTTAACCGAGGGTAGGGTGCCCAGATCGGGAGACATCATTTGCCCACGGTGTTCCCAGTGAGCTCAGGAGCTGCAGCACTTTTCCAGATTGAATATTGGTGAGTGTTGGTGAATATTGGTGAATATGAGTCCATATTGGTAAATATTGGTGAATTTCGGTGAATATTGGTGGCGAATGTCAGTGGATGTCATTGAATAACGGTGAATATTGGTGAATGTCGGTGAATATTGGTGAATGTCGGTGAATGTTGGTGAATATCGGTGAATATTGATGAATGTCGGTGAATATTGGTGAATAATGGTGAATTTCGGTGAATATCGATGAATGTTGGTGAATATTGGTGAATTTCAGTGAATATTGGTGAATATTGGTGAATTTCAGTGACTATTGGTGAATGTCAGTGAATATTGGTGAATAATGGTGAATATCGGTGAATGTTGGTGAATAATGGTGAATATTGGTGAATGTCAGTGAATATTGGTGAATGTCAGTGAATATTGGTGAATGTCAGTGAATATTGGTGAATGTCGGTGAATGTCGGTGAATGTTGGTGAATGTCGGTGAATATCGGTGAATTTCAGTGACTATTGGTGAATGTCAGTGAATATTGGTGAATGTCGGTGAATATTGGTGAATGTCAGTGAATGTCGGTGAATGTCAGTGAATATTGGTGAATGTCAGTGAATGTCGGTGAATGTCAGTGAATGTCGGTGAATGTCAGTGAATATTGGTGAATGTCAGTGAATGTTGGTGAATGTCAGTGAATATTGGTGAATGTCAGTGAATGTCGGTGAATGTCAGTGAATATTGGTGAATGTTGGTGAATAATGGTGAATATTGGTGAATTTCAGTGACTATTGGTGAATGTCAGTGAATATTGGTGAATGTCGGTGAATGTCGGTGAATGTCGGTGAATATCGGTGAATATTGGTGAATGTTGGTAAAGATCGGTGAATTTTGGTGATGTATTCTTGTCCGGAGCCCGCTCCCCCCTCCCCCTCCCCTTGTTGCGTCTCCGGAACGTTCCGCGGGCCGCGGCCCGTAATGACCCTCGAGCGAGGCCCCTCACCTCTGCAGCTGGCCCTGCAACTCCTTCACCGTCCAGGCCAGCTCGGACTTCTCCTGTTTCAGCACCCCGCACAGCATCTGCAGGTCCCTGTTCTCCCGCTCCAGGTTGTCCAGTAACCCTGGGGAACAGATCGCAGGCCGGTTACACCGGGAATGCCGGGAGGGAGCCGCCTGCCGATGGACGTGGGGGAGGAGACGGGGGGGGGTGGCGGGGGGACTGGTCTGTTCCAGCTCCGACAGGCACGAACCGCCAATGGGAGGCCCAGCAGGAAAGGCCCAGGCTCCATATCGGGCCTGTGCTGAGTTGGCCGAAGTGAATTTCCGATTGACATCGAGAGGGCTCGAAGATCAGATCCAAGAGGTCAGGGCGACTCTGAAAAAAAGCCAAGACGCCTGGAACACTGTGTACAGATTTTGGCCCCCTCACCGTATAGGGAGTTAACGGCCCCGGAGAGAGCTCGTAACACAGAATAACAATAGCAACAGGGCCTTAAACGTGAGGTAAAAATGGACGCCAACCCAGATATTAGGAGGGGCGACCAAAAGCTCGGTCAAAGAGGGAGGTTTTAAGGAGCGTCTTAAAGGAGGAGGGAGAGAGGCGGAGAGGTTCAGGGAGGGAATTCCAGAGCTTAGGCCAAGGCACGGCCGCCAATGGTGGAACGATGGGAATGCGCAAGAGGCCAGAATCGGAGGGGCGCAGAGATCTGGGAGGGTTGGAGGAGGTTACAGAGGTGGGGATGGCGAGGGCCATGGAGGGGATTCGAACACGAGGATGAGAATTTTTGAAATGGACCGGGAGCACAACGGTAGGTCAGCGAGCACACCGGGCGGGGGGTTGGTGGGGGCGGCGATGGGTGAACGGGACTTGGCCAGAGGGGGGAGGGGGGGAGCAGAGTTTGAGATGGAGGGTGGAAGACGGGAGGCATTGGAACAGTCGAGTCCGGAGATGGAGCAGGGGGATGAAGACAGCTGATCCTCAACGGGTGGGTCAATTGGAGATGAGAGACACAATCGCAAAATATGATGCACAAAAGGGGGCAGGTCGGGAGGAGCTGGAGCCGAGCCCTTGGGAAAGGGAATCTTTGCCGTATGTTGGATGATCTGACCTGAGGTTGATAAAGAAAGAACTTTGCATTTCGACAGCCCCTTTCAACACCTCAGGACGTCCAGTGACGTACTTTTTCTTCGAAGTGCGGTCACTCTTGCAATGTGGGGAACGCAGCAGCCAATTTGCGCACAGCAAGATCCACAAACAGCGATGTGATAAATGACCCAGATCATCTGGTTTTTTTTTTAGTGATGTTGGTTGAGGGATAAATATCGGCCCCAGGACCCCGGGGAGAACTCCCCCCTGCTCTTCTCCGTAATAGCGGCCGTGGGATCTTTTACGTCCCACCTGAGAGGGGCTGACGTCTCGTCCGAAAGACGGCCCCTCCCACAGTGCGGCGCTCTCTCAGTACTGACCCTCCGACAGTGCGGCGCTCCCTCAGTACCGACCCTCCGACAGTGCGGCGCTCCCTCAGTACTGACCCTCCGACAGTGCGGCGCTCCCTCAGTACTGACCCTCCCACAGTGCGGCGCTCCCTCAGTACCGACCCTCCGACAGTGCGGCGCTCCCTCAGTACTGACCCTCCGACAGTGCGGCGCTCCTCAGTACCGACCCTCCGACAGTGCGGCGCTCCCTCAGTACTGACCCTCCGACAGTGCGGCGCTCCCTCAGTACTGACCCTCCGACAGTGCGGCGCTCCCTCAGTAACTGACCCTCCGACAGTGCGGCGCTCCCTCAGTACCGACCTCCGACAGTGCGGCGCTCCTCAGTACTGACCCTCCGACAGTGCGGCGCTCCCTCAGTACCGACCCTCCGACAGTGCGGCGCTCCCTCAGTACCGACCCTCCGACAGTGCGGCGCTCCCTCAGTACTGACCCTCCGACAGTGCGGCGCTCCCTCAGTACTGACCCTCCGACAGTGCGGCGCTCCCTCAGTACCGCCCCTCCGACAGTGCGGCGCTCCCTCAGTACTGACACCGGGGGAGTGTCGGGGCCTGGATTACGGGGCTCGGGTCTCTGGAGTGGGGGCTCGAACCCTCGACCTTTGGACTCCGAGGGGCTCGAGAGAGAGAGAGAGACCCACTGAGGCACGGCCAACACCGTGAAGGTGAAGGGACTACGTTGTGTTCCAGTTCGAAGTTTGTTCCGACTAAATAACTGAAGAAGGACCAGCGGAGGGCGGAGGGTCACAATTTGTGTACGAGGCCAGATCGGGGTCAGATGTCAGGAGGCGGTCCTTTTCCCCGGAGATTAGCAGCGGCCCCTCTGGAAGGGGCGGCCGGCTCGCACCGCGGACGCCGATTCTGCGGAATTCCTTCTGGCTGGGCCGGGGGTCGGCCCGTCCAAGAGGCAGGTATCCTGGCAACGCAAATCGGGTCGTAGCGGCCTCCTGGACCAGTTCCGATCGCCGAGGGGAGAGCGGAGGGGAATTGCCAGATTTTATCAACCCCCCCCCCGCCGCCCGAAACTGGAAATGGGAGTGGGGGGGGTGGGGAGAAAAGATAGGCTATTCGACTGGGTGAGGCGGGTGGAGATCAGATGATGAGGAATACGTCCAGCAGAGTTGGCCACTCTTAAGCTGAGGCTTGACCTCCTGACCTCTGACCGATGCCCCTCGACCCCTCACCCCCCACCCGCCCCCGCCCCCAGCGATTGGGCTGGAGCAGACTTTTCGAAGGCGATGCCGTTGCCCTGGCCGTTCTGCCCCTCACCTTGTAACTGCAGCTGCCGCTGGCTGTCGGCCTGGACTCGCCGCGGCTCCCCCGCGGGCTGCTTGACCGGGTGGTTCTGCGCGGCTCCCGGCTCTCTCTGGGACGAGGAAGAGAGAGAGAGAGAAAAAAAATACACGTGGGTCTCGTGGCGTCTTTTGTTGGCGGGTTAAGGGTTAATAATCGAACGCACCCGTCTAACTGGTGGAGCAACGGGCTTCCTAAGATAATCTTAGCATCGGAGACTCATAGAGAGGTTACAGCAAGGAAGGAGGCCATTCAGCCCATTGAGTCCGTGCTGGTTCTCTGCAAGAGCAATCCAGCCAGTCCCACTCCCCCGCCCTGTCCCCGTAGCCCTGCAAATTTTTCCTTTCAAGTACTTATCCAGTTCCCCTTTTGAAGGCCATGATTGAATCTGCCTCCACCACCCCCTCGGGCAGTGCATTCCAGATCCTAACCACTCGCTGGGTAAAAAGGTTTCTCCTCATGTCGCCTTTGATTCTTTTGCGATCACCTTAAATCTGTGTCCTCTGGTTCTCGACCCTTCCACCAATGGGAACAGTTTCTCTCTATCTACTCTGTCTAGACCCTTCATGATTTTGAGTACCTCGATCAAATCTCCTCGCAACCGTCTCTGTTCCAAGGAGAACAACCCCAGCTTCTCCAGTCTATCCACGGAACTAAAGTCCCTCATCCCTGGAATCATTCTAGTAAATCTCTTCTGCACCCTCTCTAAGGCCCTCACATCTTTCCTAAAGTGCGGTGCCCAGAACTGGACACAATACTCCAGTTGTGGCCGAACCAGTGTTTTATAAAGGTTCATCATGACTTCCTTGCTTTTGTGCTCTGAGCCTCTATTTATAAAGCCCAGGATCCCGTATGCTTTTTTAACCACTTTCTCAACCTGTCCTGATTTGTGCTCATATACCCCCAGATCTCTCTGTTCCTGCTCCCCCTTTAGGATCGTGCCCTCTAGTTTATTTTGCCGCTCCTCGTTCTTCCTACCGAAAATGATCACTTTGCATTTTTCTGCGTTAAATTCCATCTGCCACGTGTCCGCCCGTTCCACCAGCCTGTCTATCTCCTCTTGAAGTCTATCACTATCCTCCTCACTGTTCGCTGCACTTCCAAGTTTTGTGTCGTCTGCAGATTTTGAAATTGAACAGGGAAACCAGCGGCATTTCTGGGAGATGAAAGGATGGATTTTATATGGTTCACTTCAAAGGTCTGATAACGACTGACGAGGGGTGCCCGTGCGAGGGGATGGTGACTGGGACCATCGACCATGAGTGACTGATGCATAACTTTACGGACCAGTCTGTCGGTCATAGGCAGAGGGATTAATTAACCTTTTCCGTCGACCTGAGGGACGGAGGGTCGGGGTGGGCGGCATTGGCCCTCGGTTTAACGTCTCATCGGAAAGACGGCACCTCTGACAGGAGGAGTGGCGGGGGGGGGGGGGGGTGGGGGCGGAGGGAGGGGACCAATCAGCTGGAGCTCCCGCTCCTGATCACAACCCGGCGGCTTCGGACAAGGGGCCCGGGTGGGCGGTGCTGCCCCCCATAGTCGAATAGCCCACCGCA
>NW_027138905.1:0-30868 GCF_035084215.1 Heptranchias perlo | reverse complement strand
TGGGGCGGAGAGAGAGAGACCGGGGGGAAGCCAAGATCATTTCTCACTATTATACCAATTTCATCCTTTATTAACAGAGCTACCCCACCACCTTTACCTTTTTTCCTATCCTTCCGAAATGTTAAATAACCTGAATATTTAACTCCCAACCTTGGTCATCTCGCAACCACGTCTCTGTAATGGCCACGAGATCATACCCATTTTGTTTCTATTTGTGCCGTCAATTCATCTATCTTACTGCGAATGCCGCACGCATTTAGATAAAGAAACTTTAATTTTGTCTTTTTACCATTCTTTCCTACCCCGGCCCCATTTGCTTGTGTGCTCTTATGTTTATACGCTCTGTCCCTTCCTGACACACTCTGTTTATAATTACCCCCATCACTTTCCTGTACTACTTCCTTGTCTTTTCTCTTTAATCTAAACTTCACTCCACCTGAACCCTACCCCTCTCTGTTTAATTTAAAGCCCTCTCTACCGCCCTAGTTATTCGGTTTGCCAGAACACTGGTCCCAGCATGGTTCAGGTGGAGCCCATCCCAACGGAACAGCTCCCTCTTTCCCCAGTACTGGTGCCAGTGCCCCATGAATCGAAACCCACTTCTCCCACACCAATCTTTGAGCCACGCATTCATCTCTCTGATCTGATTTACCCTGTGCCAATTTGCTCATGGCTCAGGTAATAATCCAGAGATTATCACCTTTGTGGTTCTGCTTTTTAATTTAGTCCCTAGCTGCTCAAACTCCCTCAGCAGAACCTTTTTCTTAGGTACCAACTATGTCGTTAGTACCTACGTGGACCCACGACAACTGGATCCTCCCCCTCCCACTCAGATCTATTGGACAAGTGCAGAGGCTGAGGCTCCTGCAATGCAACCTCCTGGATCCCCGTACCTGCCTCAGTCGCAGTCACACCCTCCTGTCCCTGACCACGTGCCAATTCTACAGTATTTAGTCTAAGGGGTGTGACTGCCTCCTGGATCAAAGTGTCCAGGTAACTTTCTCCCTCCCTGATGCCTCGCAATGTCTGCAGCTCCTCAACTGGACAAAACTGTTCAATAGCTCCCACATATTGCAGCTGCAACACATCTCCTGCCCTGTCATAACTATTTTATTTGATTACTACAATGCCAGTCAGATTATTTTTTGGTTGAACTAATTACTGGCCTTGTTTAATTTATAAAATTAAGTTTAGTTTTTAAAAAAAAAATTAGTTATATGCTATAAGTTACTTAGAAAGAAGAAAATAGAGGATATACTCACCACCGATCACCAGACTCCATCAATAGCTACTACTCCGTGCCAATCACCTGAGTCAGCCCCAGCTGACAGTAGATTACCAGTTCTAACCAGTCACCTAATTAACTAGGTGACCAACTGCCACTTCAGGCTGCCTGTTTACCACTAACTGAAAACTGCAAGTTAATATTAACTTGCAGTTAAGCAAGAGAGACCCGGAGAGAGAGAGTCAGACCCGGGGACGGACGGACGGACGGGCGGGGTGAGTGAGCGAGCGACAGACCGACCGACCGAAGCATAAAACGCAATCACGTTAGTTAACCACAATTAGCCTTTAACACATCCGTGCTGGGAGTCCCTAATGATCCGCGCTTGACCAAGTGAATATCAACGTTGTCCCGAAGTATCGTTTCCAAAAGTTTCCCCACCACCGAGGTTAGACTGACTGGCCTGTAGTTGCTGGGTGTATCCTTACACCCGTTTTAGAACAAGGGTGTAACATTTGCAATTCTCCAGTCCTCTGGCACCACCCCCGTATCCAAGGATGTTTGGAAGATTATGGCCAGTACCTCCGCAATTTCCACCCTTACTTCCCTCGGCAACTTAGGATGCATCCCATCCGGACCGGGTGACTTATCTATTTTAAGTACAGCGAGCCTTTCTGATCCCTCCTCTATCAATTTTTAGCTCATCCGGTATCTCAACTACCTCCTCTCTTACTGTGACTCTGGCAGCATCTTCTTTCTTGGTAAAGACAAGATGCAAAGTTCTTATTTAGTACCTCAGTCATGCCCTCTGCTTCATGCATTGATCTCCTTTTTGGTGCATAATTGGTCCCACCCCTCCTCTTACTACCTGTTTACTATTTACATGCCGATCGAAGACTTTTGGATTCCCTTTTATGTTGGCTGCCAGTCTATTCTCATATTCTCTCTCTTTGCCCCTCTCATTTCCTTTTTCACTTCCCCTCTGAACTTTCTATATTCTGCCTGGTTCTCACTTGTATTATCAACCTGATATCTGTCATACGCGCCCCCCCTTTTCTGCTTCATTTTACTCTCTGTCTCTCCAGGGAGCTCTGGCTTTAGTTGCCCTACCTTTCCCCCTCATAGGAATGCACCTGGGCTGTACCCGAACTATCTCCTCTTTAAAGACCGCTCACTGTTCGATTACAGTTTTGCCTGCCAATCTTTGATTCCAATTTACCCGGGCCAGATCCGTCCTCATCCCACTGAAATTGGTCCTCTCCAATTGAGTATTTTTACTCTAGATTGCTGCTTGTCCTTTTCCATATCTATTCTAAACCTTATGATATTATGATCACTGTTCCCTAAATGTTCCCCCACTGACACTTGCTCCACTTGACCCACCTCATTCCCCAGAACCAGATCCAGCAATGTCTCCTTCCTCATTGGGCCAGAAAAGTACAGGTCAAGAAAGTTCTCCTGAACACACTTCAAAAATTCCCCCCCCCTCTTTGCTCCTGATGTTATTACTATCCCAGTCTACATTAGGATAGTTGAAGTGGCCCATTATCACTACTCTATGGCTCCTGCACTTCTCTAATTTCCTTGCAGTTTTGCTCCTTTATATCCTTCCCACTAGTTGGTGCCCTATAGAACACGCCCAGTACAGTGATGGCACCTCTATTGTTCCTTAACTCTAACCAAATAGATTCTGTCCTTGACCCCTCCAGGACATCCTCTCTCTCCGGCACTGTAATATTCTCCTTAATCAATACTGACACTCACCCCCCCTCCTTTCTTTCCTGAACACCTTGTATCCAGGAATATTTAGTACGCAATCCTGCCCTTTTTTGAGCCAGGTCTCCAATAACGCCATGACATCATATTCCCATGTGGCTATTTGCACCTGCAGCTCACCAACCTTGTTTACCACGCTTTGTGGGTTTACGTACATGCACTGTAAACCTGTCTTAGACCTTCTCGTATTCTCTTTTAGTCTGATCCCACCTAATATTGTACTGTTTCTCATTCTAGTGCTATCTTTCTCTCCCAATCCTTTGTGCACCTTGTTTCTCCTTTCCAGTGATACATCCTGGTGCCCATCCCCCTGCCAAATTTACTTAAACCGTCCATAGCACTAGTTAACCTCCCCGTGAGGACTTTGGTCCCAGCTCTGTTGAGGTGTAACCCACCCAGCCTGTACAGGTCCCACTTCCCCCAGAACCGGTCCCGATACCCCAGGAATAGAATCATAGAAAAGTTACAGTACGGAAGGAGGCCATTCGGACTATTGAGTCTGTGCTGGCTCTGTGCAAGATCAATCCAGCTAGTTCCACTCCGCCGCCCTTTCCCCGTAGCCCTGCCAATTTTTTCCTTTCAAATATTTATCCAGTTCACTTTTGAAGGCTATGATTGAATCTGCCTCCACCACCCCCTCGGGCAGTGCATTCCAGATCATAACCACTCGCTGTGTAAAAATAGTTTTTCCTCATGTCACCTTTGGTTCTTTTGCCAATCACCTTAAATCTGTGTCCTCTGGTTCTTGACCCTTTCACCAATGGGAACAGTTTCTCTCTATCTACTCTGTCTGGACCCTTCATGATTTTGAATACCTCGATCAAATCTCCTCACAACCGTGTCTGTTCCGAGGAGAACAACCCCAGCTTCTCCAGTCTATCCACGTAACTGAAGTCCCTCATCCCTGGAACCATTCTAGTAAATCTCTTCTGCACCCTTTCGAAGGCCTTCACATCCTTCCTAAAGTGCGGTTCTCTCTCTCTCTCTCTCTCTCCTCCCCCCCCACCTCCCCGGGTGTCTGTCTTTCTCTCTCTATCTATCCCCGGGTGTCTCTATCTAAAGCCGTCCCTCCAGCCATGCATTCATCTGCTCTGTCCTCCTATTTCTATACTCATTAGCGCGTGGCACCGGGAGTAATCTGGAGATTACTATCTTTTGAGGTCCTGCTTATTAATCTCTTTCCTAGCTCCTTAAAATCTGCCTGCAGGACCTCATCCCTCTTTCTACCTATGTCATTGGTACCGATGTGGACTATGACCTCTGGCTGTTCACCCTCCCCCCTCAGAATGTTCTGCAGCCGCTCAGTGACATCTTTGACCCTGGCACCAGGGAGGCAACATCCCATCCTGGAATCACATCTGCGGCCGCAGAAACGCCTGTCTGTTCCCCTAACTATTGTTATTATAATTGTTGTCTTTATAATAGCTGCCCAGTCGCTTACTGGGACAAGGTATAGGGCTGAGTATCACTGACCTATATGAACCAGCTATCCATTGCATTAAGCCTGCATTCTGATAGTGTGGAGCTGAATATTTTATTGTTTGCCTTACGTTATGTGTGTGTGATTACTCTTTTTTTTAATGCACAGAAGCGGTGAACGCTGGGAGATGTCCAACCTGAACTGGAAACCTTTTGTCTATGGAGGTCTGGCTTCTGTCACTGCTGAGTTTGGTAAGTGTGCAGTTCCTTTATCTTTCGCTCCCCTCCACCACCTTCCATGTTTACAGTCCTACAGGTGGCCAGTTTGTTAGTGTGAGATATGAGAAAGTGAGTATGAACACCACCGTCAGAATCTGATCCTGTTCTCACTCAACGCCACACGCGTCATTGGATGGTGATGAGCAGCACGGGCCTCACTGATTCCCGCCCTCAGCCTAAGGGTACCAGCTAATTGAGCGCAGACCTACAGGAGCCAAGTGGCGATGAATCTTTTACTTTGACAATCATCCCTTGGTGTCGTGGATAGCTGGCGGCATGTGAGAGTGTCGGGGACATAAGTCTTGTTCCTTCAGCACAGTCCCAGACCCTTCATTTTGTTGGATCTGTTGAAGACAGTACAAAATGTGGGTGAGCGGGCTAGTGACACATTGCGAGGGAGAACCAAAAAGTGGCATAAATCGTAAGCACTATTCTCCTGAAACCCCAAATAGAATGCTCGATACTCCATTTCCCTTGTGCTAGACCCTAAAAGTGCATTTATACAAGGGCAGCAGGCGCATGGGAACTCCATCACCTCCAAGTCACACACCATCCCACCTTGAACATATATCGGCCGTCCCTTCATCGTTGCTGGGTCATTAGAAGCTGTCAATCAAAACTGACATCTTCCTCTTGGTGTGGGTGCCATGGCAACTGCATTGTCTGATCAACTGGGCTACCTGTTGTGCTCAATGAATGAAACCAATCCTACATTACAAGTGTGAACTTATTTGCAGCGTCATCAAACAAAAGATCTAACAAAAGTGCCCTCTTTTTAGAGGGGTACAATTAATAAAACCCAAATTATACAAAGTGTTCAAACGTGCTCCGACTCACCACTGTCCCAAACTGACACAGATAACCATTTTGATGGCCAGGCCATTTCCCTTTGGGAGAGTCCACCACATTTAGTCACAAAATTGCCTCAGCAGCTCCAGACTTTTTACTGTCTGGTCAGAGAACTGTGCCCCATTATATCTAAAACATATAACTTGCACCAGAACACTCTGTGAGCAGAGTTCCTTGTGATTCACAAACTAACAAAGATAGAACAGTGACATTTATACTTCACTCCATGCTGTTATCTTTACTTTGATTCCATAAATTCACAAACAGCCTGTCCTGTCCGGTTTATCCTGATTAATTTTAACTTTGCTGATTGAAATAGCAGCATAGATCAGCCTGGAAATGCCTGTTAACACAAGCATTTTTACTTAGTCACAATATAAAGTCGTACTTCATGAACCTCAAATAAAAATGTACCGAATTTGAGCACAAGAATTTCATGAACAAGAAAAGCTGATTGGATCCAACAAAACCTTCCCTTATTGAAAGTCTACTCGCATCTATCGACCTTCTCACCTACCAACCACCCCACACTCCTCAATCCTTTCTGTCTCCTTCTCCCTTGACCCTGTTTATACATGCTTCACTGTACTACCCTTCCAACATACCACCCAGCTCTATTACCCTTTCGATGGACAAGGTTTCCCTGGCCCTCCTTACCCCTGTCTCACTTAGTTTTAACTGGTGTCTCCTGCAGTTTGAACACTTCAATGCAGTGAACAGTTTGGCCCGGATTAGTTTTAACTGGTATCTCCTGCAGTTTGAACACTTCAATGCAGTGAACAGTTTGGCCCGGATTAGTTTTAACTGGTATCTCCTGTGATTTGAACACTTCACTGCAGTGAACAGTTTGGCCCAGATTAGTTTTGATAATTCTCCTCAGACTTTGAAACACCAGCTAGGTTCACTCCAAGTCTCTGCAAAGATGACGGGCCCGTCATCCCTCAGCTCCCTTTAATGTGTGAGATGGAGTCGCCCATATTTAATTGTAGATACACGTAGGATTCCCTGAAAGTGCCGTATGATGTCTCATGTTCTTCCTCGGCAGAACTTTAAGTTTACTTAAGCCGTAAAAAGCTATTTTTTTCTTTCACTCTAGGCACTTTCCCAATAGACCTCACAAAAACTCGCCTGCAAGTCCAGGGTCAGATTATTGACTCTCGATACAAGGAGATTAAGTACAGAGGAATGTTCCATGCTTTACTCAGAATATGTAAAGAGGAAGGATTGAGGGCTCTATATTCTGGGTAAGTTAAAGGCATGGCTTAAATTAAATAGTTTTCAAAGATTGTATTAAAAAGAAAACTGAGGGAGATTTCATCACATCATGAAGTGTTTGACGAGTTAGAAACAGATTAGTTTTTCTGCAGTGTACCGAACAATAGAACCGCGAAGAGGGATTCAAGATAAGAACGGGAGAGTTATACAATGTAACACAGTGTATTATATAAGAGGAGAATGTTATACCATGTAACAAATAGTGTATTATATGAATAGGATGTGTTATCATAGAATCATAGAAAGGTGAGAGCACGGAAGGAGGCCATTCGGCCCTTCGAGTCCGCACTGGATCTCTGCAAGAACAATCCAGCTAGTCCCACTCCCCTGCCCTTTCCTGCAAATTTTTTCCTTTTAAGTACTTATCCAGTTCCCATTTGAAGGCCATGATTGAATCTGTCTCCACCACCCCCTCGGGCAGTGCATTCCAGATCATAACCACTCGCTGTGTTAAAAAAAAAGTTTTTCCTCATTAGTTCCACCACGTAACACACAGTATATATTAAATAGGGAGTGTTATACTGTTTAACATGGTATTAGATAATAAAACAGGAGTGTTATACCATGTAACACAGGGTTTTATATAAGTGGGGAGTGTTATACCATGTAACGCAGTGTTTTATATGAGTAGGGAGTGCTATACCGTGTAATGCAGTGTTTTATATAAGGGAGTGTTAGACCGTGTAACAGTGTTTTATATAATAAATAGAGAATGTTAGATCGTGTAACAGTGTTTTATATAATACTTAGGGAATGTTAGACTGTGTAACAGTGTTTTATATAATAAATAGGGAATGTTAGACCGTGTAACACAGTGCCCTAGCCCTGAAATTGCGTCTTTCTCTTGTTTCTCTCCTATCGCCTCTCTGACCTCATCTTATCCATGATAAGATGAGGTCCCGGGGCCGTGAGCGGGGGGGGGGGGGTCCCGGGGCCGTGAGCGGGGGGGGGGGGGGGGTCCCGGGGCCGTGAGCGGGGGGGGGGGTCCCGGGGCCGTGAGCGGGGGGGGGGGGGGGGGGTCCTGGGGCCGTGAGCGGGGGGGGGGTCCCGGGGCCGTGAGCGGGGGGGGGTCCCGGGGCCGTGAGCAGGGGGGGGGGTCCCGGGGCCATGAGCGGGGGGGGGGGTCCCGGGGCCGTGAGCGGGGGGGGGGGTGTTCCGGGCCGTGAGTGGGGGGGCCCGGGGCCGTGAAACTTTAATTGGTGTTTGAGTTATACTTTATAAACTTAAAGCATGTTAAGCACCAGTAAAAATACAAGAATATGATGTAATAAAAATGGACAGCCTGGATGTTATCCCCTGTATGGCAGCAACACCTATTGTTATAAGACAGCAAACTGTCCAAATTGCTGTTATTTATATCTAATATTCCTTTTACAGAAGGGTGGTTAATGTATGGAGCAATCTGTGCAATTAGGGGAACAGGAAACTTGGACTGTTTTCAAAAAGGAAATAGGGAAGTTCCTGGAGCTGAAGGGATTCTTAGTTATTTATGTTTTGAACAATGTGGAGATATCTGACAGGAACGAAGAAGTAGGCTAAACACTGACATTTAAAGCAAACAGCCCCTCTCCAGACCTTGTGAAGGTCATTGTTATGGCAGCTGGAGATGGTTGGATAGAGGTCACTGGTGAGGAATTCCTGCAGTGTTTCCCGGATGTAGAAGTGGCATAGAGTGCTAATCATGGGGCAGCGAATAATGATTGCTTGATTTTGGTATGCAGGCTATTCTGTAATAATAATGTCTTTATCTCCTGATACAGCATTAGCCCAGCTCTGTTGCGGCAGGCATCCTATGGCACCATAAAGATCGGTACTTACCAAAGTTTGAAACGTTTGATTGTAAGCCGTCCAGAAGGTTAGTTTCAATTTAGGTGAATATTTGGTGATTATTTTTCCAATCCTTGTGTACACTGGAACTACACAACATCACACCTTCCCCACTGTGTCTCAGGCCAGCTGGAGTCATTTGAACTTTTGGTGTGGAATGTAATGACTGATTCCTGCGGTCTTCTGGACAGTCATTCTCTGATCTCACTGGTCTGTGCCAATCACAGAAACATAGAGGGCCAGATTTTGCTGAGAAAGTAACAGCGCCTGAACACAAATCGACCAGCAACTTCTAGTGAGGAAGAGATACCCCATGAATTGCAAATTACCACAAGTTGCTGGCCGATTTGCTCTGCTCCGCCACCAGCTTCAAGAAAACCTCCCCATGATTTTCATGCAGTTGCTGCATTTGCACATTAATTGCCCATTAAACTCGCCACAGAAAGTTTAGTCCAGTAATTAACAGCGTAAGTACCCATTTAACAATGTGATAATTGTTAACGACTGCCAATCAACCTCTCTGGCCCAGAAAGTGAACAATTATAAGTGTGGAGTCTCATTCCTTCAGGTAGTGAATTGTTTTAGGAGATTTCAAAAATGTCAAATTTTAAATATTTTTTTTCTTACTTTTCCTTTTTGTCTCTCTTAACCCAATCTTTCTTTCCCTCCCTTTATTTCTCTTTCTGTACCTGATTTGAGATTGAATTCACCCTCCTTCTCAATCCTTCCTCTGTTTATTTCTCAGTCCTTTAATCTCATTGATTCAGGAGTTACTCTGATGATCTGATTTTTCAGCCCCGATTCCCTCACCGTGTCATTATCAGCTCGCACTTCCAGCAACTTTGTGGGCACAAAATGTTAAGTGTAAACGTGCACGAACAATTCTAACTAACGGGGCTGGCAGCGAGATGCCCCACTCCAGCACAAACTGGCCCAGAACCTTTAGCACAAGGGTAAGCTATTCAGCTCTTGCTGCTGGTGCTGATTTTGGGCCCTCCCCCTCTGGTTGATTTTATGCAATCCTGTTATCCATATAGAATCATTGGTTACAGCACAGAAGGAGGCCATTCAGCCCGTTGAGTCTATGCCAGCTCTCTGCAAGAGCAATCCAGCTAGTCCCACTTCCCTGCCCTATCCCTGTATCCTTCAATTACTTATCCAATTCCCTTCTGAAAGCCATGATTGAATCTGCCTCCACCACCCCCCGTTTTCCAGATCATAACCACTCACTGTGTAAAAAAGTTTTTTCTCATGTCGCCTTTGGTTCTTTTGCCATTCACCTTAAATCTATGTCCTCTGGTTCTTGACCCTTCCGCCAATGGGAACAGTTTCTGTCTATCTATTCTGTCCTGACCCTTCATGATTTTGAATACCTCGATCAAATCTCCTCGCAACCTTCTCTGTTCCAAGGAGAACAACCCCAGCTTCTCCAGTCTATCCACGTAACTGAAGTACCTCATCCCTGGAATCATTCTAGTAAATCTCTTCTGCACCCTCTCTAAGGCCTTAACATCCTTCTGAAAATGCGGTACCCAGAACTGAACACAATACTCCAGTTGTGGTTGAACCAGTGTTTTATAAAGGTTCATCATAACCTCCTTGCTTTTGTACTCTATGCCTCTATTTATAAAGCCCAGGATCCTGTATGCTTTCTTAACCGCTTTCTCAATCTGCCCTGCCACCTTCAATGATTTGTGCACATATACCCCCAGATCTCTCTGTTCCTGCACCCCTTTTAGAATTGTACCATTTAGTTTATATTGCCTCTCCTCGTTCACACTTTTCTGCGTTGAAATTCATCTGCCACGTGTCCGCCCATTCCACCAGCCTGTCTATATCCTCTTGAAGTCTATCACTATCCTCCTCACTGTTCACTACACTTCCACGTTTTGTGTCATCTGCAAATTTTGAAATTGTGCCCTGTACACCCAAGTCTAAGACTTTAATATATATCAAGAAAAGCAGTGGTCCCAGCACCGACCCCTGGGGAACACCACTGTACACCTCCCTCCAGTCCGAAAAATAACCGTTCACCACTACTCTCTGTTTCCTGTTACTTAGCCAATTTCATATCCATGCTGCCACTGCCCCTTTATTCCAAGGGCTTCAATTTTGATGACAAGCCTATTATGCAGCACTTTATCAAATGTCTTTTGAAAGTCCAGATACACCACATCAACTGCATTGCCCTCATCAACTCTCTCTGTTACCTCATCAAAAAACTCCATCAAGTTAGTTAAACACAATTTGCCTTTAACAAATCCACGTTGGCTTTCTTTTATTATTCCACACTTGTCCAAGTGACAATTTTGTCCCGGATTATCGTTTCTAAAAGTTTCCCCGCTACGGTAGTTGCTGGGTTTATCCTTACACCCTTTTTTGATCAAGGGTGTAACATTTGCAATTCTCCAGTCCTCTGGCACCATCCCCGTATCTAAGGATGTTTGGAAGATTATGGCCAGTACCTCCGCAATTTCCACCCTTACTTCCCTCAGCAACCTAGGATGCATCCCATCCGGACCGGGTGACTTATCTACTTTAAGTACAGCCAGCCTTTCTAGTGCTTCCTCTTTATCAATTTTTAGCCCATCCAGTATCTCAACTACATCTTCCTTTACTGAGACTCTGGCAGCATCTTCTTCCTTGGTAAAGACAGATGCAAAGTATTCATTTAGTACCTCAGCCATGCCCTCTGCCTTCATGAGTAGATCTCCTTATTGGTCCCTAATCAGCCCCACCCCTCCTCTTACTACCTGTTTACTGTTTATATGCCTGTAGAAGACTTTTGAATTCTCTTTTATGTTGGTTGCCAGTCTATTCTCATACTCTCTCTTTGCCCCTCTTATTTCCTTTTTAACTTCCCCTCTGAACTTTCTATATTCTGCCTGGTTCTCACTTGTGTTATCAACCTGACATAGTTCATATGCCCCCTTTTTTCTGCTTCATCTTACTCTATCTGTTTCATCATCCAGGGTGCTCTGGCTTTAGTTGCCCTACCCTTTCCCTCTCGTGGGAATGTGCCTAGACTGTACCTGAACCATCTCCTCTTTAAAGGCCGCCCATTGTTCAATTACAGTTTTTCCTGCCAATCTTTGATTCCAATTTACCCGGGCCAGATCCATTCTCAACCTATTGAAATTGGCCCTCCTCCAATTAAGTATTTTTACTCCAGATAGCTCCTTGACTTTTCTATAACTAATTTAAACCTTATGATACTATGATCACTGTTCCCTGAATGTTCCCCCACTGACACTTGCTCCACTTAACTCAACTCATTCCCCAGAACCAGAACCAGATCCAGCAATGCCTCCTTCCTCATTGGGCCAGAAAAGTACAGGTCAAGAAAGTTCTCCTGAACACACTTCAAAAATTCCCCCCCCTCTTTGCCCTTTACACTATTACTATCCCAATCTATATTAGGATAGTTGAAATCCCCCATTTTCACTACTCTATGGCTTTTGCACCTCTCTGTAATTTCCCTGCAAATTTGCTCCTCTATATCCTTCCCACTAGTTGGTGGCCTATAGAATACACCCAGTAGTGTAATGGCACCTCTATTGTTCCTTAACTCTAACCAAATAGATTCTGCCCTTGACGCCTCCATCTTAGAACATAAGAACATAAGAAATTGGAGCAGGAGTAGGCCAATCGGCCCCTCGAGCCTGCTCCGCCATTCAATAAGATCATGGCTGATCTGATCCCAACCACAAATCTAAAGAACACAAGAAGTCGGAGCAGGACCCGGCCACACAGCCCCTGGGCCCTCTCCGCCACCCACAGGGCATTGACCGATCCGAACTCAGCTTCATGTCCAATTTCCTGCCCGCTCCCCATAACCCCTAATTCCCTTTACTTCTAGGAAACTGTCTATTTCTGTTTTAAATTTATCTAATGATGTAGCTTCCACAGCTTCCTGGGGCAGCAAATTCCACAGACCTACCACCCTCTGAGTGAAGAAGTTTCTCCTCATCTCAGTTTTGAAAGAGCAGCCCCTTATTCTAAGATTATGCCCCCTAGTTCTAGTTTCACCCATCTTTGGGAACATCCTTACTGCATCCACCCGATCAAGACCCTTCACAATCTTATATGTTTCAATAAGATCGCCTCTCATTCTTCTGAACTCCAATGAGTAGAGTCCCAATCTACTCAACCTCTCCTCATATGTCCGCCCCCTCATCCCCGGGATTAACCGAGTGAACCTTCTTTGTACTGCCTCGAGAGCAAGTATGGAGACCAAAACTGTATGCAGTATTCCAGGTGCGGTCTCACCAATACCTTATATAACTGCAGCAATACCTCCTTGTTTTTATATTCTATCCCCCTAGCAATAAAAGCCAACATTCCGTTGGCTTTCTTGATCACCTGCTGCACCTGCATACCAACTTTTTGATTTTCTTGCACTAGGACCCCCAGATCCCTTTGTACTGCAGTACTTTCCAGTCTCTCGCCATTAAGAAAATAACTTGCTCTCTGATTTTTCCTGCCAAAGTGCATAACCTCACATTTTCCAATATTATATTGCATCTGCCAAATCTCCGCCCACTCACCCAGCCTGTCTATATCCCCTTGCAGGTTTTTTATGTCCTCCTCACTCTCTACTTTCCCTCCCATCTTTGTATCATCTGCAAATTTTGATATGTTGCACTCGGTCCCCTCCTCCAAATCGTTAATATAGATTGTAAAGAGTTGGGGACCCAGCACCGACCCCTGTGGAACACCACTGGTTACTGGTTGCCAGTCCGAAAATGAACCATTTATCCCAACTCTCTGCTTCCTGTTTGATAACCAATCCTCCACCCATGCCAGAATATTACCCCCAATCCCGTGATTTTTTATCTTAAGTAATAATCTTTTATGTGGCCCCTTAATCAATACTACCACCTGTCCCCTTCCTTTCTTCCCTTTCCTGAACACCCTGTTTCCAGGAATATTTAGTATCCAATCCTGGCCTTTTTTGAGCCAGGTCTCCGTTATCGCCACATCATCATATTCCCATGTGGCTATTTGTGCCTGCAGCTCACCAACCTTATTTACCACACTTCGTGTGTTTACACAAACGCACCGCAAACCCTTCTTAGACTTGTACTCTCTCTTAGTCTGATCCCACCAAATACTGTACTATTTCTTACTCTAGTGCTATCTGTCTCTCCTGATCCTTTGTGCACCTTGTTTCTCCTTCCTAATGCTACATCCTGGTGCCCATCCCCTGCCAAATTAGTTTAAAACCCCCCCCCCAGCATTATTGAACCTCCCTGCCAGGACATTGGTCCCAGCTCTGTTGAGGTGTAACCCGTCCGGCCTGTCCAGGTCCCACTTCCCCCCAGAACCAGTCCCGATGCCCCAGGAATCTAAAGCCCTCCCTCCTGCACCATCTCTCCAGCCACACATTCATCTGCTCCATCCTCCTATTTCTATTCTCACTAGCGCGTGACACCATGAGGAATCTGGAGATTACTACCTTTGAGGTCCTGCTTATTAATCTCTTTCCTAGCTCTCTCAAATCTGCCTGCAGGACCTCATCCCTCTTTCTACCTATGTCGTTGGTGCCAGTATAAACCACGACCTCTGGCTGTTCATCCTCCCCCCGCCTCCAGAATGTTCTGTAGCCTGTCGGTATTCAGTGACATCCTTAACCTTGGCACCAGGGAGGCAACATACCATCCTGGAATCACGTCTGCGGCCGCAGAAACGCCTGTCTGTTCTCCTAAGTATGGAATCTCCGATCACTATTGCTCTCCTGACCTTTCTCCTCCCCCCTGTACAGCTGAGCCACCCATGGTGCCGTGAACTTGGCCCTGGCTGCACTCCCCAGAGGAACACTCCCTCACCAGTATTCAGACTGAGTTAGAGAGTGAGATGCCCTCAGGGGACTCCTGCATTACCTGCCTGGTCCTCCTTGTCTGTCTGGCGGTCACCCAGTCACTCTGCCTGCACTCTCTTAAGCTGCGGGGTGACCACCTTCTGAAACGTGCTATCCATGTAGCTCTCAGCCTCACTGATACACTGCAGTGACGCCAGCTGTTGCTCAAACTCCGAAACTCGGAGCTCGAGCTCCTCCAGCTAACGACACTTCCTGCACTCGTGGTTGTCCAGGACACGGGAAGCATCCTGGAGTTCCCACATGGCATAAGATGCGCATTCCACGGGACTGAGGTGCCCTGCCATGCCTTGGTTTATTAGATTACTAAATAAACCTAACAAAAATAAACTAAAGACTTCAAAAAAAAGACACCAATCAGCTCCTTCCCTTGTGCTGACGTCACTTTAGGATTTTTATTTGCCTCGCTATTTATTCTCCATTGCTCCGTCCCCACAAACTCCCTCAGGTCCGTGCCCCTCACCGGGCTATTTATTCTCCATTGCTCCGTCCCCACAAACTCCCTCAGGTCCGTGCCCCTCACCGGGCTATTTATTCTCCATTGCCCCCCCCCCGCCCCAAACTCCCTCAGGTCCGTGCCCCTCACCGGGCTATTTATTCTCCATTGCCCCCCCCCCTCCCCCAAACTCCCTCAGGTCCGTGCCCCTCACCGGGCTATTTATTCTCCATTGCTCCATCCCCACAAACTCCCTCAGGTCCGTGCCCCTCACCGGGCTATTTATTCTCCATTGCCCCCCCCCCTCCCCCAAACTCCCTCAGGTCCGTGCCCCTCACCGGGCTATTTATTCTCCATTGCTCCATCCCCACAAACTCCCTCAGGTCCGTGCCCCTCACCGGGCTATTTATTCTCCATTGCCCCCCCCCCCTCCCCCAAACTCCCTCAGGTCCGTGCCCCTCACCGGGCTATTTATTCTCCATTGCTCCGTCCCCCCCCCCCAAACTCCCTCAGGTCCGTGCCCCTCACCGGGCTATTTATTCTCCATTGCTCCGTCCCCCCCCCCCTCAAACTCCCTCAGGTCCGTGCCCCTCACCGGGCTATTTATTCTCCATTGCCCCCCCCCCCCCCCCCCAAACTCCCTCAGGTCCGTGCCCCTCACCGGGCTATTTATTCTCCATTGCTCCGTCCCCCCCCCCCTCAAACTCCCTCAGGTCCGTGCCCCTCACCGGGCTATTTATTCTCCATTGCTCCGTCCCCCCCCCCCAAACTCCCTCAGGTCCGTGCCCCTCACCGGGCTATTTATTCTCCATTGCTCCGTCCCCCCCCCCCAAACTCCCTCAGGTCCGTGCCCCTCACCGGGCTATTTATTCTCCATTGCTCCGTCCCCCCCCCCCCTCAAACTCCCTCAGGTCCGTGCCCCTCACCGGGCTATTTATTCTCCATTGCTCCCCCCCCCCCCCCCTCAAACTCCCCCAGGTCCGTGCCCCTCACCGGGCTATTTATTCTCCATTGCTCCCCCCCCCCCCCCCTCAAACTCCCCCAGGTCCGTGCCCCTCACCGGGCTATTTATTCTCCATTGCTCCCCCCCCCCCCCCCTCAAACTCCCCCAGGTCCGCGCTCCTCACCTTTTGGGCTCTTTAAAACAAATATTCTGCTTTTCTATTCTTCTTACCAACCCCATGAGCCCTTATCTTGTGTAACAACCTTTTATGTAAAGAATCTTACACCAGGTTATAGTCCAACAAATTTATTTGAAAATCACAAGCTTTCGGAGATTATCTCCTTCGTCAGGTCATTCACCTGATGAAGGAGAAAGCCTCCGAAAGCTTGTGATTTTCAAATAAATTTGTTGGACTATAACCTGGTGTTGTAAGATTCTTTACATTTGCCAACCCCAGTCCATCACCGGCATCTCCACATCATGGCAACCTTTTATGTGGCACCTTATTGAATGCCTTTTGAAAATCCAAATATACGGCATCCACTGGATCCCCTTTATCCACCCTGCTAGTTACATCCTCAAAAGTAGATTTGTCAAACACGATCTCCTTTCATAAAACCATGTTGACTCTGCCTAATCATATTTTGATTTTCTAAGTGCCCTGTTACCGCTTCCTTAATAATGGATTCCAGCATTTTCCTGATGACCGATGTCAGGCGAACTGGCCTGTAGTTCCCTGTTTTCTCAGGTCCGTGCTCCTCACCGGACTATTTATTCTCTCCTTTGCTCCGTCCCCACAAACTCCCTCTACCTTCCAATCCCTGGGAACGTTCTAGAATCTAGGGCATTTTGGAAGATCACAACCAATGCATCCACTATCTCTGCAGCCACCTCTTTTAGAACCCTAGGATGTAGGCCATCAGGTCCAGGAGAATTGTCGGCTTTTAGTCCCATTAATTCCTCCAGTACTTTTTCTTTACTCTTAATTACTTTAAGTTCCTCACTCACAATATTCGTTCCCCACTATTTTTGGTATGCTTCTTGTGTCTTCTACTGTGAAGATAGATACAAAATATTTGTTTTAATGTCGCTGCCATTTCCTGATTCCCCATTATAATTTCTCCTGTCTTAGCCTCTAAGGGACCAACGTTTACTTTTGCTACTCTCTTCCTTTTTACATAATTGTAGAAACTCTTACAATCCGTTTTTATATTTCTTGCTCGTTTACACTCATATTCTATTTTCTCCTTTATCAATTTTTTGGTCATCCTTTGGTTTCTAAAACTCTCCCAATCCTCAGGCTGACTACTCTTCTTCGCAACATTACAAATCTCTTCTTCTACTCGCGGATGGATCACTTTTCCCGTGGAGTTTTTATTCCTCAATGGAATGCATATATGTTGATAATTATGAAATATTTCTTTAAATGTTTTCCATTGCTTATCTACCATCATACCCTTTAATCTAATTTCCCAATCTACCTCAGCCAACTCGCCCCTCACACCTATGTAATTGGCTTTATTTAAGTTTAAGACTCTAGATTCGGATTGATGTATGTCACTCTCAAACTCAATGTGAAATTCTATCATACTATGATCACTCTGCCCCAGACGATCCCTTACTATGAGATTACTAATTAACCCTGTCTCATTATACAAGACAAGATCTAAAATAGTATACAGCAGCCTGTTCCCTGATTGGTTCCACGACACATTGTTCTAGGGAACTGCCTCGAATGCATTCCATGAACTCGTCCTACAAACTACTTCTGCTAATTTGATTTGCCCAGTCTATATGAAGATTAAAGTCCCCCATGATTATTGCATTTCTCTTGTTACAAGCTCCTCTTATTTCTTGATTAATACTCTGTCCAACAGTATAACTACTGTTAGGGGACCTATAAACTACTCCCACCAATGCTTTCTGCCCCATACTCCACCCATACTGATTCTACTTCCTGATCTTCCGGGCCAAGATCCTTCCTCACAATGGACGTCCAGTCCCTCTAAACCTCCATCCCCCACCAGGACGGCCTGCGGCCCTCTGCTGCTTCCTTGGTCGAAGGCCCAACCCATCCCCATCCACTGCCACCCTCCTCCGCCTGGCTGAACTTGTTCTTACATTGAACAACTTCTCCTTTTGACTCCACTCACTTCCTCCAAATAAAAGGTGTCACAATGGGAACCCGTATGGGTCCCAGCTATGCCTGCCTTTTTGTGGGATATGTGGAACATTCCTTGTTCCAGTCCTACTCGGGTCCCCTCCCTCACCTCTTTTTCTGGTACATTGATGACTGTATCGGTGCCGTTTCCTGCTCTCGCCCCAAACTGGAAAATTTCATCAACTTTGCTTCCAATTTCCACACTTCCCTCGCCTTCACATGATCCATCTCCATCTCCAACTCTTCCCTTCCCTTCTTCGACTTCTCTATCTCCATTTCTGGGGATAGGCTGTCAACCAATATCTATTATAAGCCCACCGACTCCCACAGCTACCTTGATTACACTTCCTCCCACCCCGCTTCCTGTAAGGACTCTATTCCCTTCTCCCAGTTTCTTTGTCTCCGTTGCATCTATTCTGACGATACCACCTTCCACACCAGTGCTTCCGATATGTCTTCCATTTTCCTCAACCAAGGATTCCCCTCCACTGTACTTGACAGGATCGTCGTCCGTGTCCATTCTAATTCCCGCACTTCTGCCCTCACCCCTTTCCTTCCCTTCCCTCCCAGAACCATGATAGGGTCCCTCTTGTCCTCATCTTCCACCCCACCAACCTCCACATTCAACGGATCATCCTCCACCATTTCCGCCACCTCCAGCGAGATTCCACCACCGAACACATCTTTCCCTCCCCTCCCCTTTCAGCATTTGAAGGGACCGCTCCCTCTGCGACACCCTGATCCACTCTTCCATCACCCCCAACACCGGCTCTCCTCCCCACGGCACCTTCCCGTGTGAGCGCAGGAGATGCAACACCTGCCCCTTCACCTCCTCCCTCCAGGGCCCCAAACACACCTTACTTGTACTTCTTTCAATTTACTATACTGTATTCGCTGCTCACAATGCGGTCTCCTCTACACTGGGGAGACCAAACACAGATTGGGTGATCACTTCGCTGAACACCTCCGCTCTGTCTGCAAGTGTGACCCTGACCTGCCGGTCACTCGCCATTTTAATTCCCCGTCCCACTCCCACTCTGACCTCTCTGTCCTCGGCCTTTTACACTGTTCCAATGAAGCTCATTGGAAGCTCGAGGAACAGCACCTCATCTTTCGATTGGGCATTTTACAACCTTCCGGACTCAACGTTGATTTCAATAACTTCAGCTATTAACCACAGATCCCTATTTTTCGGTCAGCAGGTGCTGGTAATGATTCTGCTGCTGCCATTTACATTTGCTACTGATCAATCTTTTGTTCCTTAACCTGTCCCATTCCCACCCTCCTTGCCTCGCACCATCATCCCTTTTGTCATTTAATCACTCCTGCCCTCCACCCTATCACAGACCCTTTTGTTCTTTTCTCCCCCCCCCCCCCCCACCCCCCCCCCTCCCCCCTTTCTTGGCTCTGTACTTGCTCAAAAACTCGAACCCTTTAACATCTTTCGGGCATGGTAGCATAGTAGTTATGGTACTGGATTAGTAATCCACAGGCCTGGAGTAATAATCCGGAGTCATGAGTTCAAATCCCACCACGGCAATTTAAATTCAATTAATTAAATAAAATCTGGAATTTAAAAAAAACTAGCATCAGTAATGGTGGCCATGAAACTACTGGATTGTCGTAAAAACCCATCTGGTTCACTAATGCCCTTTTAGGGAAGGAAACCTGCCGTCCTTACCCGGTCTGGCCTATAGGTGACTCCAGACCCACAGCAATGTGGTTGATTCTTAATCGCCCTCTGAAATGGCCTAGCAAGCCACTCAGTTGTAAAATCTCGCGACGAAAAGTCATAATAAGAATAAAACTGGACGGACCACCCGGCACCGGACACGACAAAGGCAAACCCAAGCCCAGTCGACCCTGCAAAGTCCTCCTCACTAACATCTGGGGACTTGTGCCAAAATTGGGAGAGCTGTCCCACAGACCAGTCAAACAACAGCCTGACATAGCCATACTCACAGAATCATACCTCTCAGCCCATGTCCCAGAGTCTTCCATGACCATCCCTAGCTATGTCCTGTCCCACCAGAGGTGGCGGTACAGTGATATACAGTCAGGAGGGTGGCCCTGGAGTCCTCAACATTGACTCGAGACCCCATGAAATCTCATGGCATCAGGTCAAACTCCTGCTGATTACCACCTACCGTCCTCCCTCAGCTGATGAATCAGTCCTCCTCCATGTTGAACACCACTTGGAGGAAGCACTGAGGGCTGCAAGGGCACAGAATGTACTCTGGGTGGGGGACTTCAATGTCTATCAATAAGAGTGTCTCGGTAGCACCACTACTGACTGGGCTGGCCGAGTCCTGAAGGACATAGCTGCCAGACTGGGTCTGCGGTAGGTGGTGAGCGAACCAACACGAGGGAAAAATTTACTTGACCTCGTCCTCACCAATCTACCTGTTGCAGATGCATCTGTCCATTGGTAGGAGTGACCACCGCACAGTCCTCATGGAGACGAAGTCCCGTCTTCGCACTGAGAACACCATCCAACGTGTTGTGTGGCACTACCACCGTGCTAAATGGGATAGATTCAGAACAGATCTGGCAGCTCAAAATTAGGCATCCATGAGGCGCTGTGGGCCATCAGCAGCAGAATTGTATTCCAGCACAATCTGTAACCTCATGGCCCGGCATATTCCTCAGTCTACCATTACCAACAAGCCAGGGGATCAACCCTGGTTCAATGAGGAGTGTAGAAGAGCATGCCCGGAGCAGCACAAGGCGTACCTAAAAATGAGGTGCCAACCTGGTGAAGCTACAACTCAGGACTACGTGCATGCTACACGGTGGAAGCAACATGCTATAGACAAAGCTAAGCGATTCCACAACCAACGGATCAGATCAAAGCTCTGCAGTCCTGCCACATCCAGTCGTGAATGGTGGTGGACAATTAAACAACTAACGGGAGGAGGAGGCTCTGCAAATATCCCCATCCTCAATGATGGCGGAGTCCAGCACGTGAGTGCAAAAGTCAAGGCTGAAGCGTTTGCAACCATCTTCAGCCAGAAGTGCCGAGTGGATGATCCATCTCAGCCTCCTCCCGATATCCCCACCATCACAGAAGCCAGTCTTCAGCCAATTCGATTCACTCCATGTGATATCAAGAAACGGCTGAGTGCACTGGATACAGCAAAGGCTATGGGCCCCGACAACATCCCGGCTGTCGTGCTGAAGACTTGTGCTCCAGAACTAGCCGCGCCTCCAGCAAAACTATTCCAGTACAACTACAACACTGGCATCTACCCGATTAATGTGGAAAATTGACCAGGTATGTCCTGTCCACAAAAAGCAGGACAAATCCAATCCGGCCAATTACCGCCCCATTAGTCTGCTCTCAATCATCAGCAAAGTGATGGAAGATGTCGTCGACAGTGCAATCAAGCGGCACTTACTCACCAGTAACCTGCTCACTGATGCTCAGTTTGGGTTCCGCCAGGACCACTCGGCTCCAGACCTCATTACAGCCTTGGTCCAAAGATGGACAAAAAAGCTGAATTCCAGAGATGAGGTGAGAGTGACTGCCCTTGACATCGAGGCAGCATTTGACCAAGTGTGGCACCATGGAGCCTTAGTAAAATTGAAGTCAATGGGAATCGGGGGAAAACTCTCCAGTGGCTGGAGTCATACCTAGCACAAAGGAAGATGGTAGTGGTTGTTGGAGGCCAATCATCTCAGCCCCAGGACATTGCTGCAGGAGTTCCTCAGGGCAGTGTCCTAAGCCCAACCATCTTCAGCTGCTTCATCAATGACCTTCCCTCCATCATAAGGTCAGAAATGGGGTTGTTTGCTGATGATTGTAGTGTTCAGTTCCATTCGCAACGCCTCAAATAATGAAGCTGTCTGTGCCTACATGCAGCAAGACCTGGACAACATCCAGGCTTGGGCTGATAAGTGGCAAGTAACATATGCGCCAGACAAGTGTCAGGCAATGCCCATCTCCAACAAGAGAGAGTCTAACCACCTCCCCTTGACATTCAATGGCATTACCATCGCCGAATCCTCCACCATCAACATCCTTGGGGTCACCATTGACCAGAAACTTAACTGGACCAGCCACATAAACACTGTGGCTACGAGAGCAGGTCAGAGGTTGGGTATTCTGCGGCGAGTGACTCACCTCCTGACTCCCCAAAGCCTTTCCACCATCTACAAGGAACAAGACAGGAGTGTGATGGAATACTCTCCACTTGCCTGGATGAGTGCAGCTCCAACAACACTCAAGAAGCTTGACACTATCCAGGACAAAGCAGCCCGCTTGATTGGCACCCCATCCACCACCCTAAACATTCACTCCCTTCATCACCGGCGCACAGTGGCTGCAGTGTGTACCATCCACAGGATGCACTGCAGCAACTCGCCAAGGCTTCTTCGACTGCACCTCCCAAACCCACGTCCTCTACCACCTAGAAGGACAAGGGCAGCAGGCACATGGGAACACCACCACCTGCACGTTCCCCTCCAAGTCACACACCATCCCGACTTGGAAATATATCACCGTTCCTTCATCGTCGCTGGATCAAAATCCTGGAACTCCCTTCCTAACAGCACTGTGGGAGAACCTTCACCACATGGACTGCAGCGGTTCAAGAAGGCGGCTCACCACCACCTTCTCAAGAGCAATTAGGGATGGGCAATAAATGCCGGCCTCGCCAGTGACACCCACATCCCATGAAAAATAAAAACGGTCTTCGATCTGAAACGTTAACTCTGTTTCTTTCTCCACAGATGCTGCCTGAATTCATAGAAATGTTCTTGCACGCAAGGAGGCCATTTGGCCCATCGAGTCCGCGCTGGCTCTATGCTAGAGCAATCCAGCTAGTCCCACTCCCCCGCCCTATCCCTGTAGCCCTGCACAATTTTTTTTGTTTCAAGTACTTATCCAGTTCCCTTTTGAAAGCCATGATTGAATCTGCCTCCACCACCCCCTCGGGCAGTACATTCCAGATCATAACTACTCGCTGTGTAAAAATAGTTTTTCCTCATGTCACCTTTGGTTCTTTTGCCAATCATCTTAAATCCATATCCTCTGGTTCTTGACCCTTCCACCAATGGGAACAGTTTCTCTCTATCTACTCTGTCTAGACCCTTGCTGAACTTCTCCCGCATTTTCTGTTTTTATTCCTTTTGCACCACTGTCCTTATCTCATTGTTATTGGGGCTCCCCTCTTCTTTTTCTTGCTGCCTGTCTTTTCAAAAAGTCAAGTACCCTGGAGTATTTAGTTCCCGACCTTGGTCACCCTGCAACCATGTCTCTGTAATGGCAATTGGATCAAACCCATTTATCTCTATTTGTGCTGTTAATTCATCTATCTTGTTACGAATGCTCCGTGCATTCAGATAAAGAGCCTTTAATTTTGACTTTTTACCACTTTTCTCTAATTTGACCGTTTTCACTGATACACTATTACCATTAAACTCGCAGTCCCTTCCTGTCACACTTCGCTTATCTTTACCCAGATCCCTACACTGCTCTATGGCCTTGACTTTTCTCTTTAGATCTATGAATTTACCCTTACCTGAACCCACCCCACTACCCCCTCTTTTCTAGTTTAAAGCCCTATCGACAGCCCTAGTTATTTGATTCGCCAGGACACTGGTCCCAGCCCGGTTTAAGTGGAGCCCGTCCCAATGGAACAGCTCCCTCTTTCCCCAGTACTGGTGCCAGTGCCCCATGAATTGAAACCCCTGTCTCCCACACCACTCTTTCAGCCACGCATTTAACCATCTAATCTGTTTGTAGCAACAGTTTGCCCGTGGCTCAGGTAGTAATCCAGAGATTATTACCTTTGAGGTTCTGCTTGTTATTTTAGACCCTAGCTCCTCAAGCTCCCTCAGCAGAACCTCATTCCTAGTTCTACCTATTTCATTGGTTCCTACATGGACCACGACAACTGGATCCTCCTCCTCCCGCTTCAAGTACTTCTCCAGCCGTGAGGAGATGTCCTTAACCCTGTCACCGGGCAGACAACACAGCCTTCGGGGCTCCTGGTCGTGGCTGCAGAGATCAGTATTTATCCCCCGACACTACCACATTCCTTTTCGCTCCTCCCACTTGAATGGCCTCCTGTACCACAGTGCCGTGGTCAGTTTTCCCATCCTCCCTGGAGTCTTTGTCCTCATCCGTACAGGTAGCAAGTACCTCGTACATAAGAAATAGGAGCAGGAGTAGGCCATCCGGCCCCTCGAGCCTGCTCCGCCATTCAACAAGATCATGGCTGATCTCCTATCTCAACGCCATTTTCCTGCACTATCCCCATATCCCTTGATGCCTTTAATATCTAGAAATCTATCAATCTCTGTTTTGAATGTACTCAATGACTGAGCCTCCACAGCCCTCTGGGGTACAGAATTCCAAAGATTCACCACACTCTGATTGAAGAAATTTCTCCTCATTTCAATCCTAAATGGCCTGCCCCTTATTCTGAGACTGTGACCCCTGGTTCTAGACTCCCAGTCAGGGGAAACTTGTACCTGTTGGACAAGGTCAAAGGCTGAGGCTCCTCCATCACTGTATCCTTGGTCCCCAGACCTGCCTGACTCGCAGTCACACCCTCCTGTCCCTGACCACTGAACGAATCTAAACTACTACCTAACCTGAGGGGTGAGACTGCCTCCTGGATCAAAGTGTCCAGGTAACTCTCCCCCTCCCTGATGCATTGCAATGTCTGCAGCTCGAACTCCAGCTCAACAACTCCGAGCCAAAGTTCCTCGAGCTGCAGACACTTACTGCAGATGTGATTGCTCGAGGTCTCACTGGTCCCCACAAACTCCCACATACTGCACCACCTGCCTGCCATCCCAATTCAACTTTCTTTTATGTATTTAATCAGTTAAAGTTTTTATTCACTTGATATTTTTAGTTTTATTAACAAATTAGTTTATCTAGTTTAAGTTATTCCTTTAATAAAGTAATAGCAAGTTATAATTTCCCAGCTCTTAGTTTAACCCATTGTCCTTCCTTAGAGATCAAATAAAACAGTAATACTCACCAATCCCTACCTGCTGTCCTGTGACGTCACTCCTCGATTATTTTCCCGCCTGCTCCCTCGCCCCCCTCCCCCCATACCGGATGGCTGGGGGGGATTCCTGCTCTCTCTCTGCTCTCTCTCTCCGGGCCGCCCGCCCGGGGGTGGGGGGGGGAGTTCCCTCGCTTTCTCTCTGTTCTCCTTTATGCCCAGACCGTGGGGGATTTCCTGTTGTTTCTCTTTGACTATCCCAGTAGTGTAATGGCACCTCTGTTGTTTAACTCTAACCAAATAGATTCTGTCCTTGACCCCTCCAGGACATCCTCTCTCTCCAGCACTGTAATATTCTCCTTAATCAATACTGCCACCCCCCCCCACCTTTTTTTCCTCTCCTATCTTTCCTGAACACCTTGTATCCAGGAATATTTAGTATCCAATCCTGTCCTTTTTTGAGCCAGGTCTCCGTTATCGTCACAACATCATATTCCCATGTGACTATTTGCGTCTGCAGCTCACCAACCTTGTTTACCACGCTTTGTGTGTTTACACACACGCACTCTAAACCTGTCTTAGACCTTCTTGTACTCTCTCTTTGTCTGATCCCAGGAATGCATTGTTTTGATTTTTAATAGTTACTAGTTGATCCGCTGTGGGAAAAGGCAGAGGGAGAGAGAGGGACAGGAGGAGGGTGGGAGGTGGGGAAGAACAAACATTTTTGCTGATGGCTTCAAGAACTGTTAAGAGTTCTGATCGAAAGTACTTAAATAAAATTATTAAAATATGGGTCAGAAAGAGGCTTGAGAATGTAATCCGAATAGTTGCTTGGAAATCAGCATTGACTTTCATAATGTGGTGCTGGGGACAAACCAGCTGAACATTGAGAACGAGAACTCTTTCTGCTGAATGTGGGACGTGACCAAATGATGCCACCTGTAACCCTGGTGGATCTTCAGGATTTCTGCTGGTTGTGCAAACGGCTTTGGTTTATATGCTTTGTGCACCTCTGGTCAATCAGCAGTACAATGTGCGTGATGTTACAGTGGCATCTGGAATGATTGGGAGGCATTGAAGTTTGATGCTGCCATCGCAACCACTGCAGTGCCAAGCTCCGAGATGAGTTTGGTTGAGGCATAGCTCAGTCATAGTCTCCCTTGTAAATTGCAGCCTCTGGGAGTAGGGGATGAGTGTGTCAGTCTGTAAATACAGGGTTTGAGGGAACTGGTCAGCGCGCTGCTTTTGGTGTATCTTCACCCAGTCAACAACCCTCCAATGGTGAACCTCTTCCTTCAAAAAAGAAATGGCTGACAAATGGACTGAAAATTGTGCAACCTCTGTCTGGAGCCCAGTCCCCCGGAGGTTCTGTCTGGAGCCCAGTCCCCCGGAGGTTCTGTCTGGAGCCCAGTCCCCCGGAGGTTCTGTCTGGAGCCCAGTCCCCCGGAGGCAGAAATAAGGCAGAAGTACACGGAATGTCCCAGTCAGTGTCTTCACTGTGATGTAGGCATGATCTGAATAATGGGGATATCCCTTCAGCGGTCCTGTGTTACTGCTGGTAGTCAGATTGTGATGGTCAGGTACATCTGTTGTTTAATCCATAACTCTGTTGGTAGATTAACATTTGTCAGCGTTTTATTCTAGCAGGTGAATCAGATTTTGCCCTTCTGTGATACTCCCTTACTCCAGTCTCTTACGATTCGCTGTTTTAAGCTAATCTTACTGTGCTTCTCTCTCATTTTCTAATAATTATGCTTTGATATGTCTATTAATTATAATGAAAGCTGCTGAATTGTTGTAAAAACCCAACTGGGAAGGGAAGGGAACCTGCCGTCCTTACCCGGTCTGGGCCTACACCTGACTCCAGTCCCACACTACATTGTTGACTCGTAATGTCCTCCGGGTAACTGGAGCTGGGCAGTAAATGTGTCCTTAATATATTGTCCATGTCCCACAAGCAAAGGAAAAACCAGCGTTGTGTTTGGTGTGACATTGTTAAAGAATGTTTACTACTTAGGAAGGATGTGAAGGCCTTAGAGAGGGTGCAGTAAAAATTTACTAGAATGATTCCAGGGATGAGGGACTTTAGTTACATGGATAGACTGGAGAAGCTGGGGTTTTTCTTAGAGCAGAGAAGGTTGAGAGGAGATTTGATAGAGGTGTTCAAAATCATGAAGGGTCGAGACAGAGTAGATGGAGAGAAACTGTTCCCGTTGGCGGAAGGGTCAAGAACCAGAGGACATAGATTTAATGTGATTGGCAAAAGAACCAAAGGCCACACGAAGAAAAACCTTTTTTACACAGCGAGTGGTTAGGATCTGGAATGCACTGTCCGAGGGGGTGGTGGAGGCAGATTCAATTGTGGCCTTCAAAAGGGAACTGGATAAGTACTTGAAAGGAAAAAATTACCGGGCTACGGGGATAGGGCGAGGGAGTGGGACTAGCTGGATTGCTCTTGCACAGAGCCGGCACGGGCTTGACGGGCCTAATGGCCTCCTTTTGTGCTGTAACCTTTCTATGATTTTTGTGATTCTGTTGTGCCTTTTGACCCACGTACCCTGATGTTTTTTGAAGTGTTAGCATTACTTCTGACTGTTACCCTTGGCCTTGTTTTCCACTCATGTGAATACTTTTCAATTTTCAGATGAAACGCTCCTTGTAAATGTGCTGTGTGGGATTCTTGCTGGAGTAGTTTCTTCCTCGATTGCCAACCCTACAGATGTTCTAAAGGTATGGGGAATAACTCTGACGTACAGTACACTCCTTTTAATGCATATCTGTGGGGAGCGCCATCAGTTCAGGGGCTTGTGGGTCAAAGGAAGTCTGGAATGTGCTTCTATAGGAACGGAAAATTCAAAAGGCCATCAGGCCCATCCGTGCTCCCCCGTCCATCAGATGGTGCAGTTTCAATTCCCCCCAAATCAGGCCCATCTGTGCTCCCCCGTCCATCAGATTGTGCAGTTTCTATTCCCCCCAAATCAGGCCCATCCGTGCTCCCCCGTCCATCAGATGGTGCAGTTTCAATTCCCCCCAAATCAGGCCCATCCGTGTTCTCCCTACAACAACAACTTGCATTTATATGTTGTCTTTAATCTGGTAAAATGTCCCAAGGCGCTTCACAGGAGAGATTATCAAACAAAATTTGACACCGAGCCACGTAAGGAGATATTAGGACAGGTGACCAAAAGCTTGGCCAAAGAGGTAGGTTTTAAGGAGCGTCTCAAAGGAGGAGAGAGAGGTAGAGAGGCGGAGAGGTTGAGGGAGGGAATTCCAGAACTTGGGGCCGCCAGTGGTGGAGCGATTAAAATCGGGGTTACTTAAGAGGCAAGAATTGAAGAAGCGCAGAGATCTTGGAGGGTTGTAGGGCTGGAGGAGGTTACAGGGATAGGGAGGAGCGAGGCCATGGAGGGATTTGAAAACAAGGATGAGGATTTTAAAATCGACGCGTTCCTGGACTGGGCGCCAATGCAGGTCAGCGAGCACAGGAGTGATGGGAGAACGGGAGACTTGGTGCGAGTTAGGATATGGGCAGCAGAGTTTTGGATGAGCTCAGGTTTATGGACGGTGGAAGATGGGAGGCCTGCCAGGAGAGCATTGGAATAGTCCAGTCTGGAGGTAACAAAGGCATGGATGAGGGTTTCAGATGAGCTGAGGCACGGACGGAGATGGGTGATGTTACGGAGGTGGAAGTAGGCGGTCTTGGGTTGGAGAGAATTATGGGGTCGGTAGCTCACCTCAGGGTCAAATAGGACACTGAGGTTGCAAACGGTCTGGTTCAATTTCAGACAGTGGACAGGAAGAGGGATGGAGTCGGTGGCGAGGGAACGGTGTTTGCGGCGGGGACCATAGACAATGGCTTCGGTCTTCAAAAATTTCTGCTCATCCAGTACTGGATGTTGGACAAGCAGTGTGACAAATCAGAGATGGTGGAGGGGCCGAGGGAGGTGGTGGTGAGGTAGAGCTGGGTGTCGTCAGTGTATATGTGGAACCTGACGTGTTTTTGGATGATGTCGCCGAGGGGCAGCCTGTAGATAAGAAATAGGAGAGGACCAAGGATCGATCCTTGGGGGACTCCAGAGGTAACGGAGCGGGAAGAGATGCCATTGCAGGAGATTCTCTGGCTATGACTGGATAGATAAGAATGGACCCAGGCGAGGGCAGTCCCTCCCAGCTGGACGACGGAGGAAAGGCGATGGAGGAGGATGGTGTGGTCAACCGTGTGAAAGGCTGGAGACAGGTGGAGAAGGATGAGGAGGGAGAGTTTACCACGGTCACAGCCATAGAGGATGTCATTTGTGACTTTGATAAGGGTTTCAGTGCTGTGGGAGGGACGGAAACCTGATTGGAGGGATTCAAACATGGAGTTGCGGGAAAGATGGGCAGAGATTTGGGAGGCGACAACACGTTCAAGGACTTTGGAGAGGAAAGGGAGGTTGGAGATGGGGCGGTAGTTTGCAAAGACTGAAAAGTCAAGGATGGGTTTTTTTGAGGAGAGAGTGATGACAACAGTTTTGAAGGGGCCAGAGACCGTATCTTAGGAGAGGGAAACATTAACAATATCATCTAACATGGGGGCCAGGAAGGGAAGTTGGGTGGTCAGCAGTTTAGTGGGAATAGGGTCGAGGGAGCAGGAGGTGGGTCTCATGGTCAAGATGAGCTCGGAGAGGGCATGAGGGGAGATAGGAGAGATAGGAGTTCAGGGCTAGGGCAGGGGGGAACCTTAGGGGAAGTTTGACTTGGTGGGCTAGGGGAAGGGAGGGAAGAAGCAGAGGCAGCTGAACGGATGGTCTCAATCTTAGTGACAAAGAAGTCCATAAGCTGCTCGCACTTGTTGTGAGAGGTGAGGGGGCAGGGGAGAGGGGTTTAAGAAGGCGGTTTGTAGTGGAGAAGAGAAACCGAGGGTTATCTTTGTATTCCAGGATGATCCTGTGAGCAGTTTTGGTAAAGGAGAGCAGGACCCGATCCATCAGATGGTGCAGTTTCAATCACCCCCAATCTGGGCTATCCATGCTCTCCCCCCCCCCCCCCCCCCCCCCCCACCCCCGCAACATTCAACAGAATCATAGAATCTTACAGCACAATTGGAGGCCATTCGGCCCATTATGCCTGTGCCGACTCTTTGAAAGAGCTGTCCAATTAGTCCCACTCCCCTGCTTTTTCCCCATAACCCTGAAAATTAGTCCTCTTCGGTCACATGGCCAATTGCCTTTTGAAAGTTCCTATGGAATCTGCTTCCACCACGCTTTCAGGGAGTGCATTCCAGATTTAACAACCACAACCCTCCGTGTGCAAAATTTCTCCTCACTTCCCCCCAGTTCTTTTGCCAATTTTTAAATCTATGACCTCTGGTTACCGAGCCACTTGCCAGAGGAAGCAATTACTCTCTACTTGCTCTATCAAAACTCCTCATAATTTTGAATACCTCTATTAGAATCATAGAAAGTTACAGCACAGAAGGAGGCCATTTGGCCCATCATGTCCATGCCGGCCGATTGAGTTATCCAGCTTAATCCCACTTTCCAGCACTTGGTCCGTAGCCCTGTAGGTTACGGCACTACAAATGCACATCCAAGTACTTTTTAAATGAGTTGAGGGTTTCTGCTCCCTCACCCTTTCAGGCAGTGAGTTCCAGACCCCCACCACCCTCTGGTTGAAAAAGATTCTCCTCAGCTCCCCTCTAATCCTTCTACCAATTACTTTAAATCTATGCCCCCTGGTCACTGACCCCTCTGCTAAGGGAAATAGGTCGTTCCTATCCACTCTATCTTGTCCCATCATAATTTTATATACCTCAATTAAATCTCCCCTCACCCTCCTTTGCTCCAAAGAAAGCAACCA
>NW_027138904.1:0-30903 GCF_035084215.1 Heptranchias perlo | reverse complement strand
TCACTTACCCGGCTGAAGTTGAGGCCGCAGGAGTCGAGGGCGTTCTCCGCCCGCTTCTTGTCGGCAGAGAACAGTTTGACGATGCTGCAGGGACACAAAAACATACCCGGAAATTAATTTAAAGGAAAGGGGGTGGGGGTCGCGGGCGGGGGAGGGGGAAGGAGGGAGGGGGGTCGCGGGCGGGGGAGGGGGAAGGAGGGAGGGGGGGTCGCGGGCGGGGGAGGGGGAAGGAGGGAGGGGGGGTCGCGGGCGGGGGGAGGGGGGTCGCGGGCGGGGGAGGGGGGTCGCGGGGCGGGGGAGGGGGAAGGAGGAAGGGGGGTCGCGGGCGGGGGAGGGGTGAAAGGGGGTGGGGGGTCGCGGGTGGGGGAGGGGGGAAGGAGGGAGGGGTTCATGAGAGGGAGGGGGGACAGGGGTTGGTGAGTGGGTTTTTCGGGGGGGGAGGGGGTTGTGGAGAGGGGGAGGGGGACAGTGGGAGGGGGAGGGGGACAGTGGGAGGGGGGACAGTGGGGAGGGGGAGGGGACAGTGGGGAGGGGGAGGGGGACCGTGGGGAGGGGGAGGGGGACCGTGGGGAGGGGGAGGGGGACCGTGGGGAGGGGAGGGGGACAGTGGGGAGGGGGAGGGGGACAGTGGGGAGGGGGAGGGGGACAGTGGAGAGGGGGAGGGGGACAGTGGGGAGGGGGAGGGGGACAGTGGGGAGGGGGAGGGGGACAGTGGGGAGGGGGAGGGGACAGTGGGGAGGGGGAGGGGGACAGTGGGGAGGGGGAGGGGGGACAGTGGGGAGGGGGAGGGGGACAGTGGAGAGGGGGAGGGGGACAGTGGGGAGGGGGAGGGGACAGTGGGAGGGGGAGGGGGACAGTGGGGAGGGGGAGGGGGTCGTGGGGAGGGGGAAGGGGTCGTGGGGAGGGGTTGTGGGGAGGGGGAGGGGGTCGTGGGGAGGGGGGAGGGGGACCGTGGGGAGGGGGAGGGGGTCGTGGGGAGGGGGAGGAATGGGGACAGACTCACTTTTTGACGGGGATTCGCCCATCCTGGTTGACCTGGAGTTTTAATTTGACGAATCTGTGAGGGGGGAAAAAGAAGGAAAAATGAAAGACCCGTTTCCAACGGCAACCACAGAATCGAAACGAGCGGCCCATCAATCGGTGGCTCTTTGGGGGTCGAGGCGGGAGGAGGGGAGGCATTGAGGTGAGGGGGAGGGGGTTCGTTGAGGTGAGCAGGCTGTCTCCGCGCCCGCAACCTTCTGATGGGACACTCGGCCCAGATTCCAGCTCCTCATCGAGGTCCAGGGACCTCTGCCAGAAAAGGCGCCATCACAAGAATCCTTTACGGTGCCAACTGTGCCTCAGTGTCTCTCTCCCTCTCTCTCTCTCCCTCCCTCTCTCTCTGAGTCAGAAGGTCGTGGGTTCGAGCCCCCACTCCAGAGACTTGAGCCCCATAATCCAGGCCGACACTCCCAGTGCCAGTACTGAGGGAGCGCCGCACTGTCGGAGGGTCGGGTACTGAGGGAGCGCTGCACTGTCGGAGGGTCGGTACTGAGGGAGCGCCGCACTGTCGGAGGGTCGGTACTGAGGGAGCGCCGCACTGTCGGAGGGTCGGTACTGAGGGAGCGCCGCACTGTCGGAGGGTCGGTACTGAGGGAGCGCCGCACTGTCGGAGGGTCGGTACTGAGGGAGCGCCGCACTGTCGGAGGGTCGGTACTGAGGGAGCGCCGCACTGTCGGAGGGTCGGTACTGAGGGAGCGCCGCACTGTCGGAGGGTCGGTACTGAGGGAGCGCCGCACTGTCGGAGGGTCGGTACTGAGGGAGCGCCGCACTGTCGGAGGGTCGGTACTGAGGGAGCGCCGCACTGTCGGAGGGTCGGTACTGAGGGAGCGCCGCACTGTCGGAGGGTCGGTACTGAGGGAGCGCCGCACTGTCGGAGGGTCGGTACTGAGGGAGCGCCGCACTGTCGGAGGGTCGGTACTGAGGGAGCGCCGCACTGTCGGAGGGTCGGTACTGAGGGAGCGCCGCACTGTCGGAGGGTCGGTACTGAGGGAGCGCCGCACTGTCGGAGGGTCGGTACTGAGGGAGCGCCGCACTGTCGGAGGGTCGGTACTGAGGGAGCGCCGCACTGTCGGAGGGTCGGTACTGAGGAGCGCCGCACTGTCGGAGGTCGGTAACTGAGGGAGCGCCGCACTGTCGGAGGGTCGGTGTTGAGGGAGCGCCGCACTGTCGGAGGGTCAGTACTGAGGGAGCGCCGCACTGTCGGAGGGTCAGTACTGAGGGAGCGCCGCACTGTCGGAGGGTCAGTACTGAGGGAGCGCCGCACTGTCGGAGGGTCAGTACTGAGGGAGTGCTGCACTGTCGGAGGGTCAGTACTGAGGGAGCGCCGCACTGTCGGAGGGTCAGTACTGAGGGAGTGCTGCACTGTCGGAGGGTCAGTACTGAGGGATGCGCCGCACTGTCGGAGGGTCGGTACTGATGAGAGCGCCGCACTGTCGGAGGGCCGGTGCTGAGGGAGCGCCGCACTGTCGGAGGGTCAGTACTGAGGGAGCGCTGCACTGTCGGAGGGTCAGTACTGAGGGAGCGCCGCACTGTTGGAGGGTCAGTACTGAGGGAGTGCCGCACTGTTGGAGGGGCAGCACTGAGGGAGCACTGCACTGTCGGAGGGTCAGTACTGAGGGAGCGCTGCATTGTCAGAGGTGCCGTCTTTCGGATGAGACGTTTAACCGAGGCCCCGTCTGCACCTCTCAGGTGGATGTAAAAGATCCCACGGCCACTATTGGAAGAAGAGCAGGGGGAGTTCTCCCGGCGTCCTGGGGCCAATATTTATCCCTCAACCAACATCACTAAAAAAACAGATGATCTGGGTCATTATCACATTGCTGTTTGTGGGATCTTGCTGTGCACAAATTGGCATTTCCCACATTACAACAGTGACCACAGTTCAAAAAAAAAGTACTTCATTGTCTGTAAAGCTCTTTGGGACGTCCCCGAGGTGGTTGAAAGGCCCGGTCGAAATGGAGTCCTTTGTATCAGTGAGGGTGCTCAGGGCAGTTCAGGGTGACTGGCACCAGAGGGCAGCCTGGCCCTAGTCATGGATCACGAAGGGCCTTCAGACTCCCGGCCCGCACAGGGTTTGGCACTGGCTACCAGCGCAGAGGTACTGAGGCCAAATCGCACCCAGGCGAATGACCAGACCGCAAATCGATCAATGTGGTGATTTGTATGGGTTTGGTCCCGATTATATCGCAGGCCAATGGGACGTTGGCCTTTATCCCGGGGGCTGGGATACAAAGGGGGGGGGGAAGTTATATTACAGTTTATATAAAGCTCTGGTCAGACCCCATCCGGAGAGACTGGGTTCAGTTCTGGGCCCCGAACCCCAGGAAGGAGAGATTGGCCTTGGAGGGGGGCAGCTCAGATTCACCAGAATGATACCGGGGCTGAAAGGGTTAAATTACGAGGACAGGTTGCAGAGACTGGGGCTTGTCTTCCCTCGAGATTGAGGGGTGATCTAATCGAGGGGTTTAAGATGATTAAAGGATTCGATCGGGTCGATAGAGAGAAACTATTTCCTCTGGTGGGGGGAGTCCAGAACAAGGGGGCAGAACCTTAAAATTAGAGCCAGGCCGTTCAGGGGTGATGTCAGGAAGCACTTCCTCACACAAAGGGGAGTGGAATCTGGAACTCTCTCCCCCCAAAAAGCTGTTGAGGCTGGGGGTCAATTGGAGATTTCAAAACTGAGATTGATGGATTTTTGTTGGGCATCGAGGGATATGGAACCAAGACGGGGAAATGGAGGAAAGATACAGATCAGAAATGATTTAATTGAATGGCGGAAACAGGCTCGAGGGGCTGAATGGCCTCCTCCTGTTCCTATGTTGCTAAATGTCTTTAAAACCCAACTGGTTCATTAATGTCCCTTTAGGAAGGAAACCTGCCGTCCTTACCCGGTCTGGGCCTACACGTGACTCCAGACCCACACCAACATGGGTTGACTCAATGCCCATGGTGGGGAACGGGAACTAGGGACTGGTGAGAGATCCAGCTATCAGTGGGCAGAGAGGTGCCTTTGGTGCCTGGTATCACATTGTAATACCAGCTGCCACTTTTAGCTCAGACACAGGATGTCATTCTGGGGTAGGGGGAGTCAGAGGGTCATGGGTTCGAGCCCCCACTCCAGAGACTCGAGCCCCATAATTCGGGCCGACACTCCCCAGTGCCGGTACCGAGGGAGCCGCCGCACTGTCGGAGGGGTCGGTACCGAGGGAGCGCCGCACTGTCGGAGGGTCGGTACCGAGGGAGCGCCGCACTGTCGGAGGGTCGGTACCGAGGGGAGCGCCGCACTGTCGGAGGGTCGGTACCGAGGGAGCGCCGCACTGTCGGAGGGTCGGTACCGAGGGAGCGCCGCACTGTCGGAGGGTCGGTACCGAGGGAGCGCCGCACTGTCGGAGGGTCGGTACCGAGGGAGCGCCGCACTGTCGGAGGGTCGGGTACCGAGGGAGCGCCGCACTGTCGGAGGGTCGGTACCGAGGGAGCGCCGCACTGTCGGAGGGTCGGTACCGAGGGAGCGCCGCACTGTCGGAGGGTCGGTACCGAGGGAGCGCCGCACTGTCGGAGGGTCGGTACCGAGGGAGCGCCGCACTGTCGGAGGGTCGGTACCGAGGGAGCGCCGCACTGTCGGAGGGTCGGTACCGAGGGAGCGCCGCACTGTCGGAGGGTCAGTACCGAGGGAGCGCCGCACTGTCGGAGGGTCGGTACCGAGGGAGCGCCGCACTGTCGGAGGGTCGGTACCGAGGGAGCGCCGCACTGTCGGAGGGTCGGTACCGAGGGAGCGCCGCACTGTCGGAGGGTCGGTACCGAGGGAGCGCCGCACTGTCGGAGGGTCGGTACCGAGGGAGCGCCGCACTGTCGGAGGGTCGGTACCGAGGGAGCGCCGCACTGTCGGAGGGTCGGTACCGAGGGAGCGCCGCACTGTCGGAGGGTCGGTACGAGGGAGCGCCGCACTGTCGGAGGGTCGGTACGAGGGAGCGCCGCACTGTCGGAGGGTCGGTACTGAGGGAGCGCCGCACTGTCGGAGGTGCCGTCTTTCGGATGAGATGTTAAACCGAGGCCCCGTCTGCCCCTCTCAGGTGGATGTAAAAGCTCCCTCTACACTGTCCCATCAAACACTCCAGGGCAGGTACAGGGTTAGATACAGAGTAAAGCTCCCTCTACACTGTCCCATCAAACACTCCCAGGGCAGGTACAGGGTTAGATACAGAGTAAAGCTCCCTCTACACTGTCCCATCAAACACTCCCAGGCAGGTACAGGGTTAGATACAGAGTAAAGCTCCCTCTACACTGTCCCGTCAAACACTCCCAGGGCAGGTACAGGGTTAGATACAGAGTAAAGCTCCCTCTACACTGTCCCATCAAACACTCCAGGGCAGGTACAGGGTTAGATACAGAGTAAAGCTCCTCTACACTGTCCCATCAAACACTCCCAGGGCAGGTACAGGGTTAGATACAGAGTAAAGCTCCCTCTACACTGTCCCATCAAACACTCCCAGGGCAGGTACAGGGTTAGATACAGAGTAAAGCTCCCTCTACACTGTCCCGTCAAACACTCCCAGGGCAGGTACAGGGTTAGATACAGAGTAAAGCTCCCTCTACACTGCTCCCCTGTGATAATTCCCCATCTCCCACCCCAGCTGTCCCGTAGGCCTCTCAGAGTGAGACAGCCAGCCCCAGACTCGTTCTGCCCTCTCTGTGGGACATTGATTGCCTCTCTCTCTGAGCTGGGATCCATGAGTTCACACACTCCTGCCCTGTTTGCACAGTTTATCAGTGGAGAATATTTAATGTCCACCAGGCAATGAGGGCTCATTTAGATTATCGGAGGAAAGGCAATGAAACGGCTGGCTCTGTCCACACTAAGAGGGAGCTGTGTCCTCACCATTGCTGATAATCCTCACCTGCTCCATCCCCGGGCTGTGAAACCCGTACCCCAGCACCAATCGGGGGGGGGGGGGGGGGGGGGAGTGGGGGGAGGGGGAGTCGTGTACAAGTGTAAATGGTGAGCTGAGTGTGGTCCCCGTGCACCGGGAAGTGGGACCCCAAGTAATGGGAACATCACAAAACAAACGCACAGAAAACGCAAAACGGAGAGGTGGGGAATCAGAGACTGCGGCCCATCACTCACACTTTGTGCATCAAGGTCTCTCGGGAAGTGTTGTGGGCCAGGAGATTCGTCGCCAGTTTGAAGAGCTCATCAGTCCAGACCTGTAGAGGGGAGGGGAGGGGAGGAGGGAGAGAGAGAGAGGGTGAGGGAAGGAGAGAGAGAGAGAGAGGGTGAGGGAAGGAGAGAGAGAGAGAGAGGGCGAGGGAAGGAGAGAGAGAGAGAGAGGGGTGAGGGAAGGAGAGAGAGAGAGAGAGGGTGAGGGAAGGAGAGAGAGAGAGGGTGAGGGAAGGAGAGAGAGAGAGGGTGAGGAAGGAGGGAGAGAGAGAGAGGGCGAGGGAAGGAGAGAGAGAGAGAGGGCGAGGGAAGGAGAGAGAGAGAGAGAGAGAGGGCGAGGGAAGGAGAGAGAGAGAGAGAGGGTGAGGGAAGGAGGGAGAGAGAGGGTGAGGGAAGGAGAGAGAGAGAGAGAGAGGGTGAGGGAAGGAGAGAGAGAGAGAGAGGGCGAGGGAAGGAGAGAGAGAGAGAGGGCGAGGGAAGGAGAGAGAGAGAGAGGGCGAGGGAAGGAGAGAGAGAGAGAGGGCGAGGGAAGGAGAGAGAGAGAGAGGACGAGGGAAGGAGAGAGAGAGAGAGAGAGGGCGAGGGAAGGAGAGAGAGAGAGAGAGGGTGAGGGAAGGAGAGAGAGAGAGAGAGGGCGAGGGAAGGAGAGAGAGAGAGAGAGGGCGAGGGAAGGAGGGAGAGAGAGAGAGGGCGAGGGAAGGAGGGAGAGAGAGAGGGCGAGGGAAGGAGGGAGAGAGAGAGAGGGTGAGGGAAGGAGAGAGAGAGAGAGGGCGAGGGAAGGAGAGAGAGAGAGAGAGGGCGAGGGAAGGAGAGAGAGAGAGAGAGAGGGGGAAGGAGGGAGAGAGAGAGAGGGCGAGGGAAGGAGAGAGAGAGAGAGAGGGCGAGGGAAGGAGAGAGAGAGAGAGAGGGCGAGGGAAGGAGAGAGAGAGAGAGAGAGGGCGAGGGAAGGAGGGAGAGAGAGAGAGGGCGAGGGAAGGAGGGAGAGAGAGAGAGGGCGAGGGAAGGAGGGAGAGAGAGAGAGGGCGAGGGAGGAGAGAGAGAGAGAGAGAGAGGGCGAGGGAAGGAGAGAGAGAGAGAGAGAGAGGGCGAGGGAAGGAGAGAGAGAGAGAGAGGGCGAGGGAGAGCGGGAGAGCGAGGGAGCGCGGGAGAGCGAGGGAGCGCGGGAGAGCGAGGGAGCGCGGGAGAGCGAGGGAGCGCGGGAGAGCGAGGGAGCGCGGGAGAGCGAGGGAGCGCGGGAGAGCGAGGGAGCGCGGGAGAGCGAGGGAGCGCGGGAGAGCGAGGGAGCGCGGGAGAGCGAGGGAGCGCGGGAGAGCGAGGAGCGCGGGAGAGCGAGGGAGCGCGGGAGAGCGAGGGAGCGCGGGAGAGCGAGGGAGCGCGGGAGAGCGAGGGAGCGCGGGAGAGCGAGAGAGAGAGCGGGAGAGCGAGGGAGAGCGGGAGAGCGAGGGAGAGCGGGAGAGCGAGGGAGAGCGGGAGAGCGAGGGAGAGCGAGTGAGAGCGAGGGAGAGCGAGGGAGAGCGAGGAGAGCAGAGAGCGAGGGAGAGCGAGGGAGAGCGAGGGAGCGCGAGGAGCGAGGAGAGCGAGGGAGAGCGAGGGAGAGAGAGAGCGAGGGAGAGCGAGGAGCGTGGAGGGAGAGCGAGAGAGAGAGAGGAGAGCGAGGAGAGAGAGAGAGCGAGGGAGAGAGGGAGAGAGCGAGGGAGAGAGAGAGAGAGCGAGGGAGAGAGAGAGAGAGCGAGGGAGAGAGAGAGAGAGCGAGGGAGAGAGAGAGAGAGCGAGGGAGAGAGAGAGAGAGCGAGGGAGAGAGAGAGAGAGAGCGAGGGAGAGAGAGAGAGAGAGCGAGGGAGAGAGAGAGAGAGAGCGAGGGAGAGAGAGAGAGAGCGAGGGAGAGAGAGAGAGAGCGAGGGAGAGAGAGAGAGCGAGGGAGAGAGAGAGAGCGAGGGAGACAGAGAGCGCGCGCGAGGGAGAGCGAGACAGACAGACAGAGAGAGCGCGAGGGAGAGCGAGACAGACAGACCGAGAGAGCGCGAGGGAGAGCGAGACAGACAGACCGAGAGAGCGCGAGGGAGAGCGAGACAGACAGACCGAGAGAGCGCGAGGGAGAGCGAGAAAGACAGACCGAGAGCGCGCGAGGGAGAGCGAGACAGACAGACCGAGAGAGCGCGAGGGAGAGCGAGACAGACAGACCGAGAGAGCGCGAGGGAGAGCGAGACAGACAGACCGAGAGAGCGCGAGGGAGAGCGAGACAGACAGACCGAGAGAGCGCGAGGGAGAGCGAGACAGACAGACAGAGAGAGCGCGAGGGAGAGCGAGACAGACAGACAGAGAGAGCGCGAGGGAGAGCGAGACAGACAGACAGACAGAGAGAGCGCGAGGGAGAGCGAGACAGACAGACAGACAGAGAGAGCGCGAGGGAGAGCGAGACAGACAGACAGAGAAAGCACGAGGGAGAGCGAGACAGACAGACAGACAGAGAGAGCGCGAGGGAGAGCGAGACAGACAGACAGACAGAGAGAGCGCGAGGGAGAGCGAGACAGACAGACAGAGAGAGCACGAGGGAGAGCGAGACAGACAGACAGAGAGAGCGCGCGAGAGAGAGCGAGACAGACAGACCGAGAGAGCGTGAGGGAGAGCGAGACAGACAGACAGAGAGAGCGCGCGAGAGAGAGCGAGACAGACAGACAGAGTGCGAGGGAGAGCGAGACAGACAGACAGAAAGAGCGCGAGGGAGAGCGAGACAGACAGACAGAGAGAGCGCGAGGGAGAGCGAGACAGACAGACAGAAAGAGCGCGAGGGAGAGCGAGACAGACAGACAGAAAGAGCGCGAGGGAGAGCGAGACAGACAGACAGAGAGAGCGCGAGGGAGAGCGAGACAGACAGACCGAGAGAGCGCGAGGGAGAGCGAGACAGACAGACCGAGAGAGCGCGAGGGAGAGCGAGACAGACAGACCGAGAGAGCGCGAGGGAGAGTGAGACAGACAGACAGAGAGCGCGCGAGGGAGAGCGAGACAGACAGACAGAGAGAGCGCGCGAGAGAGAGCGAGACAGACAGACAGAGAGAGCGCGCGAGAGAGAGCGAGACAGACAGACCGAGAGAGCGTGAGGGAGAGCGAGACAGACAGACAGAGAGAGCGCGCGAGAGAGAGCGAGACAGACAGACAGAGAGAGCGCGCGAGAGAGAGCGAGACAGACAGACAGAGCGCGAGGGAGAGCGAGACAGACAGACAGAGAGAGCGCGCGAGAGAGAGCGAGACAGACAGACCGAGAGAGCGCGCGAGAGAGAGCGAGACAGACAGACCGAGAGAGCGCGAGGGAGAGCGAGACAGACAGACAGAGCGCGAGGGAGAGCGAGACAGACAGACAGAGAGAGCGCGCGAGAGAGAGCGAGACAGACAGACAGAGAGAGCGCGCGAGAGAGAGCGAGACAGGCAGACAGAGAGAGCGCGCGAAGGAGAGCGAGACAGGCAGACAGAGAGAGCGCGCGAAGGAGAGCGAGACAGGCAGAGGGAGAGGCGAGGGAGAGGAGAATGATTTTACAATGTCAATCAAGTCCCATCATATGACAGTGAGTTAACAGACGCTACACCAGACCCACCCATTTTTAAAAATGTTATTCAAAGAACAACGAAAAGTTTTGCCCACCTGTGTGTGCCCTTCCCCGACACTCAGCGGGCACTGCCCACTTTCCCCCCGCCCCCGCCCCCCCGCCTCATCCACGAGCCCAGCCAGTGGGATATTCAACCATGTTGGGCATCACAGCCGATCCCATCTCACCCGACATCCAGCACTTCCCAGCAGAGAGTCACTGGACGGGGGCTCAGGAGCAGGGACCCTGGCCGATCCCCCCACTCCCTCCCTCGCTCGGGCACTGAGGCCAACTGGTGCCCGCATCGCTGCCCGGCCTGAGATGAGCTGACTGGGGACAGGCCCGGGATGGAGCCTGGGACCCCAGTGCACCCCCCTCTCACCTTTGCCATGTCCTCCTGCACAGCCATGAAGTTGAGGAAGGTGATGTTAACCAGGTCCGAGCCATGAGTCACCGTCACGCTGTTGTTCTCCGGGTGATTCTCCGGGTTCCCATATCCCAGAGCTTCCCGTAACTTCGGATCCTGCAAGAGGCAGAGAACGGATCAAATACAGGGAGAGAGAGAGAGAGACAGAGAGACAGACAGAGAGAGAGGAGGAAGAGAGACAGAGAGACAGACAGAGAGAGAGGAGGAAGAGAGACAGAGAGACAGACAGAGAGAGAGGAGGAAGAGAGACAGAGAGACAGACAGAGAGAGAGGAGGAAGAGAGAGAGAAGGAAGAGAGAGAGAGAGAGACAGACAGAGAGAGAGGAGGAAGAGAGAGAGACAGACAGAGAGAGAGGAGGAAGAGAGAGAGACAGACAGAGAGAGAGGAGGAAGAGAGAGAGAGACAGAGAGAGAGGAGGAAGAGAGAGAGAGAGACAGAGAGGAGGAAGAGAGAGAGAGAGAGACAGAGAGAGAGGAGGAAGAGAGAGACAGACAGAGAGAGAGGAGGAAGAGAGAGAAGGAAGAGACAGAGAGAGAGGAGGAAGAGAGAGAGAGAGGAGGAAGAGAGAGAGACAGACAGAGAGAGAGGAGGAAGAGAGAGAGAGAGAGACAGAGAGAGAGGAGGAAGAGAGAGAGAGAGAGAGACAGAGAGAGGAGGAAGAGAGAGAGAGAGAGAGGAGGAAGAGAGAGAGGAGGAAGAGAGACAGAGAGAGGAGGAAGAGAGAGAGAGAGAGGAGGAAGAGAGAGAGAGAGAGAGAGAGGAGGAAGAGAGAGAGACAGACAGAGAGAGAGGAGGAAGAGAGAGAGAGACAGAGAGGAGGAAGAGAGAGAGAGAGACAGAGAGAGAGGAGGAAGAGAGAGAGAGAGAGGAGGAAGAGAGAGAGAGAGAGAGACAGAGAGGAGGAAGAGAGGGAGGGGTGGGGGAGAGAGAGAGAGAGAGGGAGGAAGAGAGAGAGAGAGAGAGGAGGAAGAGAGAGAGAGAGAGAGAGAGAGACAGAGAGGAGGAAGAGAGGGAGGGGTGGAGGAGAGACAGACACACAGAGACTGGTGGAACGTGTCCCACAGCGAGAGACCGTGCCTTGAGGGAAGTGGGAATGAGGCACCGTCACTCTCGAGCTCCTGGATAGATTGGCCCTGGTCACCTGCTATTCATTGAAGTCGCACATTTTGAGCTGGACTAATATTAGCGTATTAGTATATTTGTTATATTTAATGTAAGATTTATTTAGGGGTACAGCGCAGATTCACCAGACTAAATTTACGAGGACAGGTTGCAGAGACTGGGCTTGTCTTCCCTCGAGTGTAGAAGATTGAGGGGTGATCTAATCGAGGGGTTTAAGATGATTAAAGGATTCGATCGGGTCGATAGAGAGAAACTATTTCCTCTGGTGGGGGGAGTCCAGAACAAGGGGGGCAGAACCTTAAAATTAGAGCCAGGCCGTTCAGGGGTGATGTCAGGAAGCACTTCCTCACACAAAGGGGAGTGGGAATCTGGAACTCTCTCCCCCCAAAAAGCTGCGGAGGCTGGGGGTCAATTGGAAACTTCAAAACTGAGACTGATGGATTATTGTCGGGTTTCGAGGGATATGGGAACCGAGGAGGGTAAATGGAGTGAAGATACAGATCAGAAATGATCTCATTGAATGGCGGAACAGGCCCGAGGGGCTGAATGGCCTCCTCCTGTTCCTAAGTTGAGGCTCTCTCAGTTCAGGGGAGGGGGAAGGAGGAGAGATAATAAAAAGTGAGGGAATAATATAGTTCAGGGTTACAGAAACTCACCTTTGGGACTTTGGCAAATTTCCCAGTGCGTGTGTCCCTGATGTAACAGATGTCCAACAAGTCCACTTCCTGAGAGAGAGAGAAGGTGCAGACAGTCAGGAGGGATGAGGAGCAGGACTTTCCGGAACATTCTTTCCTCCCCTCCGCTCCCACTCAGATGCAGCATGGTAGGGGGAGGGTTAAAATAAGGCAGTCACATTGTGTGGGAGACATTTAGCACATCAGAATCATTTGCCTCAGTGTCCCTCTCCCTCTCACCTCAGGGTCGAGGGTTCGAGCCCCCACTCCAGAGACTCGAGCCCCATAATCCAGGCCAACACTCCCCTGGTGCCAGTACTGAGGGAGCGCCGCACTGTCGGAGGGTCGGTACCGAGGGAGCGCCGCACTGTCGGAGGGTCGGTACTGAGGGAGCGCCGCACTGTCGGAGGGTCGGTACTGAGGGAGCGCCGCACTGTCGGAGGGTCGGTACTGAGGGAGCGCCGCACTGTCGGAGGGTCGGTACTGAGGGAGCGCCGCACTGTCGGAGGGTCAGTACTGAGGGAGCGCCGCACTGTCGGAGGGTCAGTACTGAGGGAGTGCTGCACTGTCGGAGGGTCAGTACTGAGGGAGCGCCGCACTGTCGGAGGGTCAGTACTGAGGGAGCGCCGCACTGTCGGAGGGTCAGTACTGAGGGAGCGCCGCACTGTCGGAGGGTCAGTACTGAGGGAGCGCCGCACTGTCGGAGGGTCAGTACTGAGGGAGTGCTGCACTGTCGGAGGGTCAGTACTGAGGGAGTGCTGCACTGTCGGACGGTCAGTACTGAGGGAGCGCCGCACTGTCGGAGGGTCGGTACTGAGGGAGCGCCGCACTGTCGGAGGGTCAGTACTGAGGGAGTGCTGCACTGTTGGAGGGTCAGTACTGAGGGAGCGCCGCACTGTCGGAGGGTCAGTACTGAGGGAGTGCTGCACTGTCGGAGGGTCAGTGCTGAGGGAGCGCCGCACTGTCGGAGGGTCAGTACTGAGGGAGTGCTGCACTGTCGGAGGGTCAGTGCTGAGGGAGCGCCGCACTGTCGGAGGTGCTGTCTTTCGGATGAGACGTTAAACCGTCTGCCCCTCTCTGGCGGACATTAAAGATCCCACAGCCACTATTGGAAGAAGAGCAGGGGGAGTTCTCCCCGGTGTCCTGGGGCCGATAGTCCTCCCTGGAGGTTGTGACCAGCACCCGTTTCCACTGGGGAATGGGAGTGGAGGGGGGTAATCAAAGCATTCTGGGATATAGGAAGACCACGGAGGGTGGGGGAGGGAGAAATGGGCCCTAAAGCAATCTGGGATATAGAAGGGTGATCGGAAATGTTTTGGGATCCAGTGTAAGAGTGAGACAGAAGACATGGCGTACGGTGGGGGGAGGGGAGGGCAAGAGGCCCAAAGCACTCTGGGATACAGGAGGACCAGGGCGGGAGGGCAAGAGGCCCAAAGCACTCTGGGATACAGGAGGACCAGGGCGGGAGGGCAAGAGGCCCAAAGCACTCTGGGATACAGGAGGACCAGGGCGGGCGGGAAAGAGGCCCAAAGCACTCTGGGATACAGGAGGACCAGGGCGGGTGGGCAAGAGGCCCAAAGCACTCTGGGATACAGGAGGACCAGGGCGGGTGGGCAAGAGGCCCAAAGCACTCTGGGATACAGGAGGACCAGGGCGGGTGGGCAAGAGGCCCAAAGCACTCTGGGATACAGGAGGACCAGGGCGGGTGGGCAAGAGGCCCAAAGCACTCTGGGATACAGGAGGACCAGGGCGGGTGGGCAAGAGGCCCAAAGCACTCTGGGATACAGGAGGACTGGAATGGATGGGAACGAGACCCAAAGCACTCTGGGATACAGGAGGACCAGGGCGGGTGGGCAAGAGGCCCAAAGCACTCTGGGATACAGGAGGACTGGAATGGATGGGAACGAGACCCAAAGCACTCTGGGATACAGGAGGACAAGCCAAAATTAAAATTCCCAGGGAGTTTAAGCCATTGAAATCAAACAAACCAGGAATCTGCCCAGCGCTACTTTATCTAAATAGGAAATCGTTAAAAACACAATTAAAAAAACAACAAACAGACCTCAATAACCACATGCAAATCTCTGGCAAACACATATGTCAGAGCAAAGAGTACAAGTTGATGAGATAATGGCGAGACCCCTCAGAGGCTGTTCGCAGGGACGGCTGGCTGCGATCCCAGGCCCCTAAACACGAACTTCACTTCAAACCACTTGTCTATTCGCTAGAAATCCCAGCGCTTCAATCGGGAGGGGGCGGGGGTCAAAGGTTAGCTGGTTGTTTCGGGGCCTCCGTGACAATGAGCAACAAAAAAATTTTTTAAAAACATTTTCCACAACTTTATAAACATTCCGTTCGCGTCAAACCTTCTCCTTCCAAGTTTCCACGGTGACCGATCTCCGTCAGGGCAAAGGAGGGGGCAGGGGGAGGATTGTCCAACAGCTGTTGCCCGTTTCCCACCCCCAATGCTCCGCACCGGGCCCGCACCCCCTCCCCCCCAACAATGCCGCTTTAGCAAGCTGGCTTTTCCTGGCATGATGCCAACTCTTCACTCCCACTGTACAGAATCCCAATGGATCAAACCCCTTCCCATTCACTCCCACTGTACAGAATCCCAATGGATCAAACCCCTTCCCATTCACTCCCATTGTACAGAATCCCAATGGACCAAACCCCTTCCCATTCACTCCCATTGTACACAATCCCAATGGACCAAACCCCTTCCCATTCACTCCCACTGTACACAATCCCAATGGACCAAACCCCTTCCCATTCACTCCCATTGTACACAATCCCAATGGACCAAACCCCTTCCCATTCACTCCTACTGTACAGAATCCCAATGGACCAAACCCCTTCCCATTCACTCCCATTGTACAGAATCCCAATGGACCAAACCCCTTCCCATTCACTCCCATTGTACACAATCCCAATGGACCAAACCCCTTCCCATTCACTCCCATTGTACACAATCCCAATGGACCAAACCCCTTCCCATTCACTCCCACTGTACACAATCCCAATGGACCAAACCCCTTCCCATTCACTCCCACTGTACACAATCCCAATGGACCAAACCCCTTCCCATTCACTCCTACTGTACAGAATCCCAATGGACCAAACCCCTTCCCATTCACTCCCATTGTACACAATCCCAATGGACCAAACCCCTTCCCATTCACTCCCATTGTACACAATCCCAATGGACCAAACCCCTTCCCATTCACTCCTACTGTACAGAATCCCAATGGACCAAACCCCTTCCCATTCACTCCATTGTACAGAATCCCAATGAACCAAACCCCTTCCCATTCACTCCATTGTACACAATCCCAATGGACCAAACCCCTTCCCATTCACTCCTACTGTACAGAATCCCAATGGACCAAACCCCTTCCCATTCACTCCATTGTACAGAATCCCAATGGACCAAACCCCTTCCCATTCACTCCATTGTACAGAATCCCAATGGACCAAACCCCTTCCCACTCACTCCCATTGTACACAATCCCAATGGACCAAACCCCTTCCCATTCACGCCCACTGTACACAATCCCCCCTCCACTGGTGTGTGTGTGCGTCTCTCTCTCTCCCCGTGTGTGGTGTGTCACTCGCTCTCTCTCTGTCAGTGTGTGTGTGTCTCTCTCTCTCTCTCTGTGTCTGTGTGTGTGTCTCTCTCTGTCTGTCCGTGTGTGGTGTCTCTGTGTGTGTGTCTCTCTCCCCCAGTGTGTGTCTCTCCCCCCGGTGTGTGTCACTCTCTCTCTCTCTCTCGTTGAGTTTCTCACAGCCCTGCCCACCTCTGTTATGCAAACACACTTTGACCCAGTCGAGGCCCGAGCCAGCAGTTTCCAGTGTGTGAAACACTTTGCAGATTGCTGCTAATCTGTATCCAACACTTGAGAAACTGTTACTGAGCGACAGAGGCCTGCTCAGCTCGGGCACGGCCATTTCCCAACTGGCTCTCCACTCCGTCTCACTTCATTTTCCTTCAATCTCTCAACCCTTCTCTATTATTCATTCTGGGGATGTGGGCATCGCTGGCACGGCCGGCATTTATTGCCCGTCCCTTATTTGCCCCTTGAGACAGTGGTAGTGAGCTGCCTTCTCAAACCACTGGTACTGAATTCAACACAACTGTGGGGCCTACTTCAGAGGAGCAGTTTGACGCGATTGCAGAGGTGAGTGGAGCACCATCTTTTGTCTCGGCCGCCTGCCCAGTCTCCATGGGCAAAGAGGCGGCCGGCCATTCAACCATGGAGTGCATCGCACCTGCTCTTGCCCAGCTAAGGGGGAGAAGGGCAGAGCCCCCACTCCAGAGGCTCGAGCCCCATAATCCAGGCCGACACTCCCGGTGCCGGTACTGAGGGAGTGCCGCACTGTCGGAGGGTCGGTACTGAGGGAGCGCTGCACTGTCGGAGGGTCGGTACTGAGGGAGCGCCGCACTGTCGGAGGGTCAGTACTGAGGGAGCGCCGCACTGTCGGAGGGTCAGTACTGAGGGAGCGCCGCACTGTCGGAGGGTCGGTACTGAGGGAGCGCCGCACTGTCGGAGGGTCGGCACTGAGGGAGCGCCGCACTGTCGGAGGGTCGGCACTGAGGGAGCGCCGCACTGTCGGAGGGTCGGTACTGAGGGAGCGCCGCACTGTCGGAGGGTCGGTACTGAGGGAGCGCCGCACTGTCGGAGGGTCGGCACTGAGGGAGCGCCGCACTGTCGGAGGGTCGGCACTGAGGGAGCGCCGCACTATCGGAGGGTCAGTACTGAGGGAGCGCTGCACTGTCGGAGGGTCAGTACTGAGGGAGTGCTGCACTGTCGGAGGTGCCGTCTTTCGGATGAGACGTTAAACCGAGGCCCCGTCTGCCCCTCTCAGGTGGATGTAAAAGATCCCACGGCCACTTTTGGATTGCGGATAAACTGGGTTACTGTACTTTGAATAAGACCAGGGAGAAGGAGGAAAGGAAACAAAGGAGACGGGGGAGGAGAAGGAGAAGGAGGAGGAGGAGGAGGAGGAGTTGTGGTCCTCTCCCCTTCCCCCAGCCTCAGATTCTTGGGCCTATAGATTGCATGACACGGGCGTGACTGAGGCAGCCCAGTGAGGACAGAGGACCGCGCTGCCAGGAAATGTGCCCCCGGGGAAGGGATGTGGTGATTTCTCCTCACAGTCTGCCCTTCTGTTTAATAATTCACCCACACATTCAATCTGTCACGCAGCCCGGGCCAAACAGCTCGGACTGCACAGGACCGATTCACTTTGCCTGCTCCAGGGAGTTTCTCTCTCCCTCTCTCTGCTACCTCTCCCCCTCCTTCCCTCTCTCTGCTACCTCTCTCTCTCCACCTCTCTCCCCCACCTCTCTCCCCCACCTCTCTCTCCGAGCGCGAGCCCAAGGTTCAGGAGGGATCGGGAGCTCATAGTTAAACAGCCTTCACAGCACCACTCTGAACACAATCAGAGGCAGACCAGAGAGAGACAAAGAGAGGAGACACTCCCTGAGTGGGTTTAAGTGGGGTGTGTGTCCGCGTGTCCGCATGTGGTGGGGGGGCTGGGAAAGAGAGAGACAGAGACAGAGACTCTCCGTAACAGACCGTGGGTGGGAGTCTCAGTCGGTTGGTTTGGAGATCTGGGGACGAGTTCATTGTGCTCGATGCTCAAGCTGAGACCAAAACACTCGTCCACGCCTCCGTTTCATGAAACGTAGACCTTATTTTATTTTTAAGAAACAAGAGAATTCTACACGCTCTCAATCCAATATCCGTTCCCAATTATCAACCTCCCTGATCCTGTAACACAATTCCCTGCCTTCAGAACAGTGGGCCATTATGCGAACGGATTCCAGACATTCCAACATGACAAAGACACGATGTGAATGCAGGTACTGTCTGAATCTGGGACCATCGACCATCCAAACCTCCCTGTGACCATCAGGAAAGGCTGAACAGGCCGGGGCTCTTTTCTCTACAAAAGGAGAAGGCCGAGAGGGTGACCTGATCGAGGTCTTTAAAATAACGACAGGGTTCAATAGGGTGGACGTGGAGAAGATGTTTCCAGTTGTAGGGGAGACCAGAAGTAGGGGCCATAAATTCAATATTCAGCCCCTCAAGCCATTCAATTAGATCAAGGCTGGTCTCTACCTTAACTCCATCTATCCGGCTTGGTTGCGTGACATCCTTACCCAAGGGGAGGGAGTCCCAGATTTTCATGACTCTTTGCATAGAGTACAAAAGCAAGGAAGTTATGCTTTTTTTAAAAATTCATTCACGGGACGAGGGCGTCGCTGGTGAAGCCGGCATTTATTGCCCATCCCTAGTTGCCCCTTGAGAAGGTGGTGGTGAGCCGCCTTCTTGAACTGCTGCAGTCCGTGTGGTGACGGTTCTCCCACAGTGCCGTTAGGGAGGGAGTTCCAGGATTTTGACCCAGCGACGATGGTGGTGGAGGCCGCGGGTTTGGGAGGTGCTGTCGAAGAAGCCTTGGCGGGTTGCTGCAGTGCATCCTGTGGATAGAACACTCTGCTGAACCTTTATAAATCACTGGTCGGGCCCTCAGCTGGAGTATTGTGTCCAATTCTGGGCACCGCACTTTAGGAAGGATGTCGGGGCCTTGGAGAGGGGGCAGAGGAGATTTACCAGAATGGTCCCAGGGATGAGGGACTTCAGTTACGTGGAGAGACTGGAGAAGCCGGGATTGTTCTCCTCAGAGCAGAGAAGGTTAAGGGGAGATTTAATCGAGGGATTCACAATCATGAGGGGTTTTGATGGAGTAAATAAGGAGAGACTGTTTCCAGTGGCAGGAGGGTCGGTAACCAGAGGACACAGATTGAAGATAATTGGTGAAAGAACCAGAGGGGGAGATGGGGAGAATGTTTTTTTACGCAGTGAGTTGTGATGATCTGGAATTCACTGCCTGAAAGGGCGGTGGAAGCAGATTCAATAATAACTTTCAAAAGGGAATCGGAGAAATACTTGAAAAGGGGAAAAATTTGCAGGGGCTACGGGGAAAGAGCAGGGGGGGGAGTGGGACTAATGGGATAGATCTTTCAAAGGGCCGGCACAGGCACGATGGGCCAAATGGCCTCCTTCTGTGCTGTACCTAATATTATCACCCCTGAACGGCCTGGCTCTAATTTTAAAGTTATGCCCCCTTGTTCTGGTCTCCCCCCACCAGAGGAAATAAGGTAGACTGAGGGAAATAGCGAACTTTGTAATCATTTTCAACAATACAAGTCAATCGGGAATTCAGGAGAAACGTCTTTACCCAGAGAGTGGTGAGAATGTGGAACTCACTCCCACATGGAGTAGTTGAGGTGAATAGTGTAGATGGATTTAAGGGGAAGCTGGATAAACACATGAGGGAGAAAGGGATAGAAGGATATGGGGATAGGGGGAGATGGAGTAGGGAGGGAGGAGGCTCGTGTGGAGCATAAACACCAACATGGACCAGTTGGGCCGAATGGCCTGTTTCAGATATAAAAACTGATAGTAAGAGCTTCGACAAGTATGTAAAAAGAGAGTAGCAAAAGTAAACGTGGGTCCCTTGGAGGCGAGACAGGAGAAATTATAATGGGGAATCAGGAAATGGCAGAGATATTAAACTAATATTTTGTATCTGTCTTCACAGTAGAAGACACTAAAAACATACCAGAAATAGTGGGGAACCAAGGGGGTAAATGAGAGGGAGGAACGTAAAACAATTAACATCACTGGAGAAAAAGTACTGGAGAAACTAATGGGACTAAAAGCCGACAAATCCCCTGGACCTGATGGCCGACATCCGAGGGTTTTAAAAGAGGTGGCTGCATTGGTTGTGATCTTCCAAAATTCCCCAGATTCTGGAACGGTCCCTGTGGATTGGAAGGTAGCAAATGTAACCCCGCTATTCAAGAAAGGAGGGAGAGAGAAAACAGGGAACTACAGGCCGGTTAGCCTGACATCAGCCGTCGGGAAAATGCTGGAATCCATTCTTAAGGAAGTGGTAACAGGGGACTTAGAAAATCATAATATGATCAGGCAGAGTCAGCATGGTTTTATGAAAGGGAAATCATGTTTGATTAATTTATTAGTGTTTTTTGAGGATGTAACCAGCCGGGTAGATAAAGGGGAACCAGTGGATGGAGTATATTTGGATTTTCAAAAGACATTCGATAAGGTGCCACATAAAAGGTTTGGGGGTAATATATTAGCATGGAGAGAGGATTGGTTAACGGACAGAAAACAGAGAGTGGGGATAAACGGGTCATTCTCAGGGTGACAGGCTGTAACTAGTGGGGTACCACAAGGATCAGTGCTTGGGCCTCAGCTATTTACAATCGATATTAATGACCTTAGATGAAGGGACCGAGTGTAATGTATCCAAGTTTGTTGACAATACAAAGCTCGGTGGGAAAGTAAGCTGTGAGGAGGACACACAGAGTCTGCAAAGGGATATAGACAGGTTAAGTGAGTGGGCAAGAAGGTGGCAGATGGAGTATAATGTGGGGAAATGTGAGATTATTCACTTTGGTAGGAAGAATAGAAAAACAGAATATTTTTTAAAAGGTGAGAAACTATTAAATGTTGGTATTCAGAGAGATTTGGGTGTCCTTGTACACAAATCACAGAAAGTTAACATGCAGGTACAGCAAGCAATTAGGAAGGCAAATGGCATGTTGGCCTTTATTGCAAGGAGATTGGAGTACAAGAGTAAGGAAGTCTTACTACAATTGTACAGGGCTTTGGTGAGACCTCTCCTGGAGTACTGTGTACAGTTTTGGTCTCCTTATCTAAGGAAGGATATACTTGCCTTAGAGGGGGTGCAACAAAGGTTCACTGGATTGATTCCTGGGATGAGAGGGTTGTCCTATGAGGAGAGATTGAGTAGAATGGGCCGAGACTCTCTGGAGTTTAGAAGAATGAGAGGTGATCTCATTGAAACATATATGATTCTGAGGGGGCTTGACAGGGTAGATGCTGAGAGATTGTTTCCCTCTGGCTGGAGAGTCTAGAACTAGGGGGCATAGTCTCAGGATAAGGGGTCGGCCATTCAAGACTGAGATGAGGAGGAATTTCTTCACTCAGAGGGTTGTGAATCTTTGGAATTCTCTACCCCAGAGGGCTGTGGATGCTCAGTCATTGAATATATTCAAGGCTGAGATGGATAGATTTTTGGACTCTAGGGGAATCAAGGGATATGGGAATCGGGCGGGAAAGTGGAGTTTTTTTTATATATTCGTTCATGGGATGTGGGTGTCACTGGCGAGGCCGGCATTTATTGCCCATCCCTAATTGCACTTGAGAAGGTGGTGGTGAGCCGCCTTCTTGAACCGCTGCAGTCCGTGTGGTGAAGGTTCTCCCACAGTGCTGTTAGGAAGGGAGTTCCAGGATTTTGACCCAGCGACGATGAAGGAACGGCCGATATATTTCCAAGTCGGGATGGTGTGTGACTTGGAGGGGAACGTGCAGGTGGTGTTGTTCCCATGTACCTGCTGCTCTTGTCCTTCTAGGTGGTAGAGGTCGCGGGTTTGGGAGGTGCTGTCGAAGAAGCCTTGGCGAGTTGCTGCAGTGCATCCTGTGGATGGTACACACTGCAGCCACGGTGCACCGGTGGTGAAGGGAGTGAATGTTTAGGGTGGTGGATGGGGTGCCAATCAAGTGGCTGCTTTGTCCTGGATGGTGTCGAGCTTCTTGAGTGTTGTTGGAGCTGCACTCATCCAGGCAAGTGGAGAGTATTCCATCACACTCCTGACTTGTGCCTTGTAGATGGTGGAAAGGCTTTGGGGAGTCAGGAGGTGAGTCACTCGCCACAGAATACCCAGCCTCTGACCTGCTCTTGTAGCCACAGTATTTATATGGTTGGTCCAGTTAAGTTTCTGGTCAATGGTGACCCCCAGGATGTTGATGGTGGGGGATTCGGCAATGGTAATGCAGTTGAATGTCAAGGGGAGGTGGTTAGACTCTCTCTTGTTGGAGATAGTCCTTATCTGGCGCGAATGTTACTTGCCACTTATGAGCCCAAGCCTGGATGTTGTCCAGGTCTTGCTGCATGCGAGCTCGGACTGCTTCATTATCTGAGGGGTTGCGAATGGAACTGAACACTGTGCAATCATCAGCGAACATCCCCATTTCTGACCTTATGATGGAGGGAAGGTCATTGATGAAGCAGCTGAAGATGGTTGGGCCTAGGACACTGCCTTGAGGAACTTCTGCAGCAATGCCCTGGGGCTGAGATGATTGGCCTCCAACAACCACTACCATCTTCCTTTGTGCTAGGTATGACTCCAGCCACTGGAGAGTTTTCCCCCTGATTCCCATTGACTTCAATTTTACTAGGGCTCCTTGGTGCCTCACTAGGTCAAATGCTGCCTTGATGTCAAGGGCAGTCACTCTCACCTCACCTCTGGAATTCAGCTCTTTTGTCCATGTTTGGACCAAGGCTGTAATGAGGTCTGGAGCCGAGTGGTCCTGGCGGAACCCAAACTGAGCATCGGTGAGCAGGTTATTGGCTTGATAGCACTGTCGATAACACCTTCCATCACTTTGCTGATGATTGAGTGTAGACTAATGGGGCGGTAATTGAGGTCGAAGATCAGCCATGATCTGATTGAATGGCTCGAGGGGCTGAATGGCCTACTCCTGCTCTTATTTCTTATGTTCTGTGCTGTACATTCTCTGTGACAAAGTGCCACTTGATGCCAGTCCTACTGAGGGGACCGATCACGGACTGGATGTGTTCCGTTTCGTTCGGTAGATCCCGTGACTCGTCTCCACTCCCTCCTCGCAGCTCCTGAACTCAGAGTGGGCCGTTTCCTGCTCAGCGAGGGGCAGGAGCTGAGTCCCACGCCGGGCGAGATTAGCCCACTCCGCAAAGGCCGGATATGCAGCCTGGGCCTTTTCCTGCTCTTGCAGCCCCAGCTCGGTCACGGAGCCTGAGGAGCAGAAACTCAGTAAATGCCGGAGATTTTTTTTTTTAAAGTTTCTCTCTCTCTCCAAGGCATTTGCACGAGTAGGAAACTCCCCACACAGGCAGCTTCCTCTTTCGGACAAAAATCCCTTTCAGAAGTGGGATGGTGAGGCGCCCATGGACAGGCCTCGCTGATCGACAGGCCTCAAATACTTCTCCCTCGAACGTCTCCCCAAGTCCAGCACTGGCTGTTCCCAGATATCCACTGAGTCAAAGAGGAGGGTTCGTGGGAATCAGAGTTCACATCGAGGCCCAACTGGGGCTCTGTATTAAAGTAAGGATGGACTCGCCATTTACACAGGGCCTTTCACCACCTCAGGACGGCCCAAAGCGCTTTACAGACAATGAAGTACTTTTTTTTTTGAAGTGTGGTCACTGTGGTAATGTAGGAAACGCCAATTTGCGCACAGCAAGATCCCACAAACAGCAATGTGATAATGATCAGATCATCTGTTTTTTAGTGATGTTGGTTGAGGGATAAATATTGGCCCCAGGACACCGGGGAGAACTCCCCCTGCTCTTCTTCCAATAGTGGCCGTGGGATCTTTTACATCCACCTGAGAGGGGCAGACGGGGCCTCGGTTTAACGTCTCATCTGAAAGACGGCACCTCCAACAGTGCAGCGCTCCCTCAGTACTGACCCTCCGACAGTGCAGCACTCCCTCAGTACTGACCCTCCGACAGTGCGGCGCTCCCTCAGTGCCGACCCTCCGACAGTGCGGCGCTCCCTCAGTACCGACCCTCCGACAGTGCGGCGCTCCCTCAGTGCCGACCCTCCGACAGTGCGGCACTCCCTCAGTGCCGACCCTCCGACAGTGCGGCGCTCCCTCAGTACCGACCCTCCGACAGTGCGGCGCTCCCTCAGCACTGACCCTCCGACAGTGCGGCGCTCCCTCAGTACCGACCCTCCGACAGTGCGGCGCTCCCTCAGTACCGACCCTCCGACAGTGCGGCGCTCCCTCAGTACTGGCACCAGGAGTGTCGGCCTGGATTTTGTGCTCGAGTGGGGGCTCGAACTCATGACTCGGAGGCGAGAGGGGGAGAGACCCACTGAGCCACGGCTGGCACTGAGGCCTTGACCGCAGCTACTTCCTCGCTTTTCCGTTCGACCTTGTGTGGAAGCCCACTCTCCATTTCCCAATGCCCTGCGAGCTAGCTCCTGGACCCCCAAATCCAGGGGGACCATCGAGCGAGACCCAATAAAGAGAGAGTCGCAGCACATGAGCACTGCAGTTGTAACCTTTAACCCCCTCCTTGAAAGTTGAGAGGTGAAGGCAAGGTCAACGTTGACTCATGGTGGCGACCATCTATTTTTGAGGCCTAGTTTTCATAATCCTGTCCTCCTAGTGACCTGCTTCTGTTGCCGGGATACCATCAATACATCCTGATGACGTTCCCCCTGGCAACACGTCCTCCCTTCAATCGTTCTGACTCTACGCCAACCTCTTTGACGGCACTTCCCCTTTAAATATCACCACCCCCCTCGATCCCTCCCTCCAATTACTGACTGCAGACAGTTATTCCTCAGCTGGTGACTTGCAACTTCCTCCGCAGAGGAGAAGTGGGTCAGAATTCTTTGGTTCCCTCCCTCCCCCTCCGCTAAATGTGAAACGCACGTTGAGAGGGGCTGGACAGAGCCGATTTAACCCCCTCAGCGTTCCCCCTCCGCCTCAAACGCCCACTCCCTTCACCACCGGCGCACCGTGGCTGCAGTGTGTACCATCCACAGGACGCACTGCAGCAACTCGCCAAGGCTTCTTCAACAGCACCTCCCAAACCCGCGACCTCTACCACCTGGAAGGACAAGAGCAGCAGGCACATGGGAACAACACCACCTGCACGTTCCCCTCCAAGTCACACACCATCCCGACTTGGAAATATATCGGCCGTTCCTTCATCGTCACTGGGTCAAAATCCTGGAACTCCCTTCCTAACAGCACTGTGGGAGAACCTTCACCACACCGACTGCAGCGGTTCAAGAAGGCGGCTCACCACCACCTTCTCAAGGGGCAACTAGAGATGGGCAATAAATGCCGGCCTCGCCAGCGACGCCCACATCCCCCAGAGTGAATTAACCCACGAGGAACTCAGCCATCCATGGGGCTCGTCCCTAAGGCCGTGGTGAGGTAGCCCAGGGAGCTGCCAAGGGTGGGTGGGTGGCAGGGGAGTAAACAATCCCAGTCTGGGCGAGGGGCCAAGCCTGTGTTCGTGGGGCCGTTGCAGCCGAGGAGAAGAATCGATCGACTTGTCTCCCCTGACATTCGGTTCCCTTTTTAAAAAAATTCGTTCTCTTAGCTCGAACAGTCAGCAAACTCGAGCCACAAGGTCAGGGGGAGAAAAATAAAACTCGAAGGAAAAGGACCGGAGAAATAAAACGGGCTCAACTCCTGCTTAAAAAAAAACCACACCGTCTAGGCCCGAGCCTGTACAACCCACAACAACCTGCATTTATATAGCGCCTTTAATGTAGTAAAAAAGTCCCAAGGCGCTTCACAGGCAAAATCAGACACCGAGCCACATGAGGAGATATTAGGACAGGCGACCAAAAGCTTGGTCAAAGAGGGAGGTTTTAAGGAGAGTCTTAAAAGGAGAGAGAGGCGGAGAGGTTTAGGGAGGGAATTCCAGAGCTTAGGGCCCAGGGGGCTGAAGGCACGGCCGCCAATGGTGGAGCGATGGGAATCGGGGATGGGCAAGAGGCCAGAATTGGAGGAGCGCAGAGATCTCGGAGGGTTGTAGGGCTGGAGGAGGTTACAGAGATAGGGAGGGGGGCGAGGGCCATGGAGGGGTTTGAACACGAGGATATACAAGTTTTGAAAACAGGCAAATATCTCTCATCAGTAGGGTGGGGTCTGCGGGCAGGGATGGGGACAAACAAAACGCAGGGGTGTGTGTGGTCCCTTCTGACAGTGGGTGCGGTCCCTTCTGACAGTGTGTGCCTGAGAGAGATACACGGAGATAGGTGGGAGAGAGGCAGGCAGGCAGAGACAGAGACAGCCAGGCAGGCAGAGATAGAGTCAGCCAGGCAGGCAGGCAGAGACAGAGTCAGCCAGGCAGGCAGGCAGAGACAGAGTCAGCCAGGCAGGCAGAGACAGAGACAGCCAGGCAAGCAGGCAGAGACAGAGACAGCCAGCCAGCCAGGGCAGGCAGAGACAGAGACAGCCAGCCAGGCAGAGACAGAGACAGCCAGGCAGGCAGAGACAGAGACAGCCAGCCAGGCAGGCAGAGACAGAGACAGCCAGGCAAGCAGGCAGAGACAGAGACAGAGAAAGAGAAAGAAACAGAGAAAGAGACAGTGACAGCCAGGCAGGCAGGCAGAGACAGAGACAGCCAGGCAGGCAGGCAGAGACAGAGACAGCCAGGCAGGCAGGCAGAGACAGAGTCAGCCAGCCAGGCAGGCAGAGACAGCCAGCCAGAGACAGAGACAGCCAGCCAGGCAGGCAGAGACAGAGACAGAGAGAGAGAAAGAGATAGAGAAAGAGAAAGAGAGAGACAGAGACAGCCAGGGCAGGCAGAGACAGAGACAGAGACAGAAAGAGAGAAAGAGATAGAGAGAGACAGAGACAGCCAGGGCAGGCAGAGACAGAGAGAGAGAAAGAGATAGAGAAAGAGAGAGACAGAGACAGCCAGGGCAGGCAGAGACAGAGACAGAGACAGAGAGAGAGAAAGAGATAGAGAAAGAGAGAGACAGAGACAGCCAGGGCAGGCAGAGACAGAGAGAGAGAAAGAGATAGAGAAAGAGAGAGACAGAGACAGCCAGGGCAGGCAGAGACAGAGAGAGAGAAAGAGATAGAGAAAGAGAGAGACAGAGACAGCCAGTCAGGCAGAGACAGAGACAGAGAAAGAGAAAGAAACAGAGAAAGAGACAGAGACAGAGAGTCAGCCAGGCAGGCACAGACAGAGACAGAAATGGTTTAAGAATAGACAAAGACGGGAGAGAAAGGAGGTAGGGACAGAGTGAAGGACACAGCTATAGAAGAGGAGAGAGAGAGAGTGAGAGGGAGAGGAGGTGGAGGGTGTCAGAGGGGCTGAGAGAGGAGCAGCACCGAACCCTACAGTCAGACACACACCCCTCCCAGGCTGACGGGCTCCTTTCAACTCTGAGGAATTTGCGTAGAAAGGATAATGAATCCTGATTAGATATTTGAAAGAAAAAGGCGAGCAGATCTCTGCGATAATACCAGGCCTGATTCTCTGTTGTTTATCTGGCGGGTCTCTGTGTCTGTGGGAAGATGTCAGCAGTGTTTGAATTAAACTTTGTTGCAGTGAGCTCTCACACACACACATAAACCGTCTGACAGGCCCCTGTGGGGTAAGCAGAAGACCCGGAGGAGATGGCTAGAGTCCTGGGCTCCAGGCCAGCAGGATTTATTTTTAAAAAGAGGGAGAGAGCACACTGCATTCTTCAATTCATGAAGGGGAGGGATTAGCCTGTTAACGACCATCGTCACCAGGCAGACCCTGGAGACAGTTCCCTGCAATCTCGGGTGTTTAGAAATGCTCCCCCTCCCTCCCTGTGGGTATTGACTCTTGAGGGGAGTATGGACTCAGACAGCCCAGAATGCCCCCCCTCCCCCCGTATCCTAACTCGCACCGAGTCCCGTTCACCCATCGCCCCCTGTGCTCGCTGACCCACATCGGCTCCCAGTCCGGGAACACCTCGAATTTAAAATTCTCCATCCTCGTGTTCAAATCCCTCCGTGGCCCCTCGCCCCCCTCCTCCCTATCTCTGTAACCTCCTCCAGCCCCTACAACCCTCCGAGATCTCTGCGCTCCTCCAATTCTGGTTTCTTGCCCATCCCCGATTCCCATCGCTCCACCATTGGCGGCCGTGCCTTCAGCTGCCTGGGCCCTAAGCTCTGGAATTCCCTCCCTAAACCTCTCCCCCTCTCTCTCTCTCCTTTAAGATGCTCCTTAAAACCTCCCTCTTTGACCAATATTTTGGTCACCTGTCCTAATATCTCCTCATGTGGCTCGGGGTCTGATTTACGCTCCTGTGAACGTGTTATTATATAATTGTAGATTGTCATTGTTTCCATAGGAACCCTAACAGTGAGAGTTGGAATATTATGGGGTACCTGCCTGTGAAGGTGGAGGAGGGGCATTGGGGAGAAACTCGATCCACCTGACATCTACATGTCCCCCCCACCCCCGACAGGGACCCCACTGGACGTTGACCAGAAAGACGAACCCTGGCTGATTTCTTCTCCCCCCACCCACCTTAACCCAGGGGCAAGGAGGCCGACTGCAGCCCCCCTCGGACGGGGATCGTAGTGCGCAGGCCGAGGATAGACCCTGGGGCCTCTCCTGCTGTGTGTGAGGGGGGTCAGTCCTACTCCGGGTAGGACCGTGTTCCAGGAGAGGAGGAGAGAGAGAAACCGAGGGGGTAGGGGGAGCAGGAGGGAAGGTTAAACAGAAGCAACTCCACGACTCTGTCCCCTCTCCTCTCCTCCCCTCAAGCTGCTGATGCCAGGAAAGGGTTAAAATCATTTTGCTGCCATTATCTCCCCGGGCACAGCTGGAGAGTTCTGGGCCCTGCACACTCAGTCTCACTACATTCTGAGACTCACGGGCCCAACAGATAAACAGTCTTTCCGATTCATTATCACTCACACACTCTGCTAACCACACACGACAGCAGCACCCTGAATAAACAGGGACTCTGTACAGTTACACAGTGAGTGACCCTCACCCCGAATAAACAGGGACTCTGTACAGTTACACAGTGAGTGACCCTCACCCCGAATAAACAGGGACTCTGTACAGTTACACAGTGAGTGACCCTCACCCTGAATAAACAGGGACTCTGTACAGTTACACAGTGAGTGACCCTCACCCCGAATAAACAGGGACTCTGTACAGTTACACAGTGAGTGACCCTCACCCCGAATAAACAGGGACTCTGTACAGTGACACAGTGAGTGACCCTCACCCTGAATAAACAGGGACTCTGTACAGTTACACAGTGAGTGACCCTCACCCCGAATAAACAGGGACTCTGTACAGTTACACAGTGAGTGACCCTCACCCTGAATAAACAGGGACTCTGTACAGTTACACAGTGAGTGACCCTCACCCCGAATAAACAGGGACTCTGTACAGTTACACAGTGAGTGACCCTCACCCTGAATAAACAGGGACTCTGTACAGTTACACAGTGAGTGACCCTCACCCCGAATAAACAGGGACTCTGTACAGTGACACAGTGAGTGACCCTCACCCTGAATAAACAGGGACTCTGTACAGTTACACAGTGAGTGACCCTCACCCTGAATAAACAGGGACTCTGTACAGTTACACAGTGAGTGACCCTCACCCCGAATAAACAGGGACTCTGTACAGTTACACAGTGAGTGACCCTCACCCTGAATAAACAGGGACTCTGTACAGTTACACAGTGAGTGACCCTCACCCTGAATAAACAGGGACTCTGTACAGTTACACAGTGAGTGACCCTCACCCTGAATAAACAGGGACTCTGTACAGTTACACAGTGAGTGACCCTCACCCCGAATAAACAGGGACTCTGTACAGTTACACAGTGAGTGACCCTCACCCTGAATAAACAGGGACTCTGTACAGTTACACAGTGAGTGACCCTCACCCTGAATAAACAGGGACTCTGTACAGTTACACAGTGAGTGACCCTCACCCTGAATAAACAGGGACTCTGTACAGTTACACAGTGAGTGACCCTCACCCCGAATAAACAGGGACTCTGTACAGTTACACAGTGAGTGACCCTCACCCTGAATAAACAGGGACTCTGTACAGTTACACAGTGAGTGACCCTCACCCCGAATAAACAGGGACTCTGTACAGTGACACAGTGAGTGACCCTCACCCTGAATAAACAGGGACTCTGTACAGTTACACAGTGAGTGACCCTCACCCTGAATAAACAGGGACTCTGTACAGTTACACAGTGAGTGACCCTCACCCCGAATAAACAGGGACTCTGTACAGTTACACAGTGAGTGACCCTCACCCTGAATAAACAGGGACTCTGTACAGTTACACAGTGAGTGACCCTCACCCTGAATAAACAGGGACTCTGTACAGTTACACAGTGAGTGACCCTCACCCTGAATAAACAGGGACTCTGTACAGTTACACAGTGAGTGACCCTCACCCCGAATAAACAGGGACTCTGTACAGTTACACAGTGAGTGATCCTCACCCTGAATAAACAGGGACTCTGTACAGTTACACAGCGAGTGACCCTCACCCTGAATAAACAGGGACTCTGTACAGTTACACAGTGAGTGACCCTCACCCTGAATAAACAGGGACTCTGTACAGTTACACAGTGAGTGACCCTCACCCCGAATAAACAGGGACTCTGTACAGTTACACAGTGAGTGACCCTCACCCTGAATAAACAGGGACTCTGTACAGTTACACAGTGAGTGACCCTCACCCTGAATAAACAGGGACTCTGTACAGTTACACAGTGAGTGACCCTCACCCTGAATAAACAGGGACTCTGTACAGTTACACAGTGAGTGACCCTCACCCCGAATAAACAGGGACTCTGTACAGTTACACAGTGAGTGACCCTCACCCTGAATAAACAGGGACTCTGTACAGTTACACAGTGAATGACCCTCACCCTGAATAAACAGGGACTCTGTACAGTTACACAGTGAGTGACCCTCACCCTGAATAAACAGGGACTCTGTACAGTTACACAGTGAGTGACCCTCACCCCGAATAAACAGGGACTCTGTACAGTTACACAGTGAGTGACCCTCACCCTGAATAAACAGGGACTCTGTACAGTTACACAGCGAGTGACCCTCACCCTGAATAAACAGGGACTCTGTACAGTTACACAGTGAGTGACCCTCACCCTGAATAAACAGGGACTCTGTACAGTTACACAGTGAATGACCCTCACCCTGGATAAACAGGGACTCTGTACAGTTACACAGTGAGTGACCCTCACCCTGAATAAACAGGGACTCTGTACAGTTACA
>NW_027138903.1:827500-893094 GCF_035084215.1 Heptranchias perlo | reverse complement strand
TTGCCCTGCGCTCTCTGTCTGTGAGCTGTGCCCTGTGCTCTCTGTCTGTGAGCTGTGCCCTGTGCTCTCTGTCTGTGAGCCGTGCCCTGCGCTCTCAGTATTTGTGAGCTGTGCCCTGTGCTCTCAGTATTTGTGAGCTGTGCCCTGCGCTCTCTGTCTGTGAGCTGTGCCCTGTGCTCTCTGTCTGTGAGCCGTGCCCTGCGCTCTCTGTCTGTGAGCTGTGCCCTGTGCTCTCTGTCTGTGAGCTGTGCCCTGTGCTCTCTGTCTGTGAGCTGTGCCCTGCGCTCTCTGTCTGTGAGCTGTGCCCTGTGCTCTCTGTCTGTGAGCTGTGCCCTGTGCTCTCAGTATTTGTGAGCTGTGCCCTGCGCTCTCTGTCTGTGAGCCGTGCCCTGCGCTCTCTGTCTGTGAGCTGTGCCCTGTGCTCTCTGTCTGTGAGCTGTGCCCTGTGCTCTCTGTCTGTGAGCCGTGCCCTGCGCTCTCAGTATTTGTGAGCTGTGCCCTGTGCTCTCTGTCTGTGAGCCGTGCCCTGCGCTCTCAGTATTTGTGAGCTGTGCCCTGTGCTCTCAGTATTTGTGAGCTGTGCCCTGCGCTCTCAGTACTGATTGTTTCGACGGTATGTTTGCTTCCAATCAGAATACAAACCAGTTCGGAATCAGCAGACCGCAGGCTGAGTGCCCCGGAGAGATTGTGTCACTGGAAACATACCTTTTAATATCCTGATCCATCCAATCAGAGAAATATTGCTCATTGCATCATCAGTTGCCAGGGACAATGAACTGAACAGGGTTTGATCATTAAACTGAAAGTAGTTTGTTGCAGAAAGTGACAGAGGGAAGAACATAGGAACAGGAGGAGGCCATTCAGCCCCTCGAGCCTGCTCCCCCATTCAATCAGATCATGGCTGATCTGTACCTCATCTCCATTTTCCCGCTTTGCTCCGTGTCCCTTGATCCCGTTCCCCAACAAAACTCTGATCAATCGCAGTCTTAAAAGCTCCAATTGTCCCGACATCCACAGCCTTTTGGGGGAGAGAGTTCCAGATTTCCACTTCCCTTGGTGTGAAAATGGGATTCCTGATTTCCCTCCTAAATGACCTCACTCTAATTTTAAGATGATGTCCCCTCGTTCTTGACTCCCCCACCAGAGGAAATAGTTTCTCCGTCTCACCCTATCGAATCCTGTGAACATTATAAACCCCTCAATCAGATCACCCCTCAACCTTCGATACTCAAGGGAATACAAGACAAGTTTCTCCACCCTCCCTTTAAACCCAGGGATCATTCTGGTGAATCTGCACTGCACCCCCTCCAAGGCCAATCTATCCTTCCTGAGGTGCGGTGCCCAGAACTGAACACAGTCTCCAGATGGGGTCTGACCAGGACTCTGTACAACTGAATCATAACTTCCTCCCCTTTGTAATCCAGCCCCCTCGAGATAAAGACCAACATTCCATTAGACAGACTGGTGAAATGGGCAGACACACGGCAGATCAAATTTAACACAGAGAAGTGTGGAGTGATGTATTTTGGAAGGAAGAATGAGGAGAGTCAATATAAAGTAAATGGTACAATTTTAAAGGGGGTGCAGGAACAGAGAGACCTGGGGGTGTATGTACAATTGTAAACAATTTTACAACACCAAGTTATAGTCCAGCAATTTTATTTTAAATTCACAAACTTTCGGAGGCTTCCTCCTTCCTCAGGTGAACGTTGTTGGAAAGAAGGAGGAAGGAGGAAGCCTCCGAAAGCTTGTGAATTTAAAATAAAATTGCTGGACTATAACTTGGTGTTGTAAAATTGTTTACAATTGTCAACCCCAGTCCATCACCGGCATCTCCACATCACGGTGTATGTGCACACAGCTTTGAAGGTGGCAGGACAAGTTGAGAAGGTTGTTAAAAAAGCATATGGGATCCTGGGCTTTATTAATAGACATGATGTGGAGATGCCGGTGATGGACTGGGGTGGACAAATGTAAGGAATCTTACAACACCAGGTTATAGTCCAACAGTTTCATTTTAAAATCACAAGCTTTCGGAGATTATCTCCTTCGTCAGGTGAGTGAGTGAAAGGTTCTCAAATCGCATATCTTATATTAGGCTGGGACACCATCACACCAATCAAAGGTGTCATTGGTGTTCAGACAGGTTAGCCATGGAAAACAGTTCTGAATACACAATGGGTCAGATTACAAAGCCAGAGAGAGAAAGAGACCCGAAAGGCAGAGAGAGAGAGAGAATGTCCAGTTGTATTAAAAACAGATAACTTTTTTTTCCCTGCTGGTGGGGTTACGTGTAGCGTGACATGAACCCAAGATCCCGGTTGAGGCCGTCCTCATGGGTGCGGAAATTGATAGCCAAGTTCCGCACAACTTTGTGTCATCAGCAAATTTAGCAACCATACATTCGGTCCCTTTATCCAAGTCATTGATACAGATTGTAAATAGTTGAGGCCCAAGCACTGATCCCTGTGGCACTCCACTCGTTACATCTTGCCAACCTGAAAATGACCCATTTATGCCTACTCTCTGTTTCCTGTTAGCTAACCATTCCTTTATCCATGCTAATATGTTACCCCCTACACCATGAGCTCTTATTTTGTGTATTAGCCATTGATGTGGCACCTTGTCAAAAGCCTTCTGGAAATCCAAGTACACCACATCCACAGGATCCCCTTTATCCACGTTGCTTGTTACTTCCTCAAAGAACTCTAATAAATTAGTCAAACACGATTTCCCTTTCACAAAGCCGTGTTGACTCTGCCTAATTGCATTGAGATTTTCTAAGCGCCCTGCTACAACCTCCTTAATAATATATTCTAGCATTTTCCCTATGTCCCACCGGCAGGACAGACCCAGCAGAGGTGGGGGTACAGTGATATACAGTCAGGAGGAAGTGGCCCTGGGAGTCCTCAACATTGACTCCGGACCCCATGAAATCTCATGGCATCAGGTCAAATATGGGCAAGGAAACCTCCTGCTGATTACCACCTACCGTCCTCCCTCAGCTGATGAATCAGTCCTCCTCCATGTTGAGCACCACTTGGAGGAAGCACTAAGGGTAGCAAGGTCACAGAATGTACTCTGGGTGGGGGACTTCAATGTCCATCACCAACAGTGGCTTGGTAGCACCACTACAGACCGAGCTAGCTAAGTCCTGAAGGTCATAGCTGCCAGACTGGGCCTGCGGCAAGTGGTGGTTGAACCAAGACGAGGGAAAAACCTACTTGACCTCGTCCTCACCAATCTACCTGTCGCAGATGTATCTGTCCATGACAGTATTGGTAGGAGTGACCACCGCACAGTCCTTGTGGAGACAAAGTCCCGTCTTCACACTGAGAGCACCATCCAACGTGTTGTGTGGCACTACCACCGTGCTAAATGGGATAGATTCAGAACAGATCTAGCAGCTCAAAACTGGGCATCCATGAGGCGCTGTGGGCCATCAGCAGCAGCAGAATTGTATTCCAGCACAATCTGTAACCTCATGGCCCGGCATATTCCTCACTCTACCATTACCAACAAGCCAGGGGATCAACCCTGGTTTAATGAGGAGTGTAGAAGAGCATGCCAGGAGCAGCACCAGGCGTACCTAAAATTGAGGTGCCAACCTGGTGAAGCTACAACACAGGACTACATGCATACTAAACAGCGGAAGCAACATGCTATCGACAGAGCTAAGCGATTCCACAACCAACGGATCAGATCAAAGCTCTGCAGTCCTGCCACATCCAGTCGTGAATGGTGGTGGACAATTAAACAATGAAAGGGTGGAGGAGGCTCTGTAAACATCCCCATTCTCAATGATGGCAGAGCCCAGCATGTGAATGCAAAAGACAAGGCTGAAGTGTTTGCAACCATCTTCAGCCAGAAGTGCCGAGTGGATGATCCATCTCGGCCTCCTCCCGATATCCCCACCATCACAGAAGCCAGTCTTCAGCCAATTCGATTCACTCCACGTGATATCAAGAAACGGCTGAGTGCACTGGATACAGCAAAGGCTATGGGCCCCGACAACATCCCAGCTGTAGTGCTGAAGACTTGTGCTCCAGAACTAGCTGCGCCTCTAGACAAGCTCTTCCAGTACAGCTACAACACTGGCATCTACCCGACAATGTGGAAAATTGCCCAGGTATGTCCTGTCCACAAAAAGCAGGACAAATCCAATCCGGCCAATTATCGCCCCATCAGTCTACTCTCAATCATCAGCAAAGTGATGGAAGGTGTCATCGACAGTGCTATCAAGCGGCACTTACTCACCAATAACCTGCTCACCGATGCTCAGTTTGGGTTCCGCCAGGACCACTCGGCTCCAGACCTCATTACAGCCTTGGTCCAACCATGGACAAAAGAGCTGAATTACAGAGGTGAGGGGAGAGTGACTGCTCTTGACATCAAGACAGCATTTGACCGAGTGTGGCACCATGGAGCCCTAGTAAAATTGAAGTCAATGGGAATCAGGGGGAAAACTCTCCAGTGGCTGGAATCATACCTGGCTCAAGGGAAGATGGTAGTGGTTGTTGGAGGCCAATCATCTCAGCCCCAGGACATTGCTGCAGGAGTTCCTCAGGGCAGTGTCCTAGGCCCAACCATCTTCAGCTGCTTTGTCAGTGATTGTCCCTCCATCATAAACTCAGAAGTGGGGATGTTTGCTGGTAACCCATGAGGGTTAACATCCTCTCAGCATCTACCCTATCGAGTCCCCTCAGAATCTTGTATGTTTCAATAAGATCTCCTCTCATTCTTCTAAACTCCAATGAGTATAGACCCAACCTGTTCAATCTTTCCTCATAAGACAACCCTTCCATACCCGGAATCAACCTAGTGAATCTTCTCTGAACTGCCTCCAATGCAAGTATGTCCTTCCTTAAATAAGGACACCAAAACTGTACGCAATACTCCAGGTGTGGTCTCACCAGCACACTGTACAGTTGTAGCATGACCTCCCTGCTTTTATACTCCATCCCCCAGAAATAAAGGCCAATATTACATTTGCCTTCCAGATTACCTGCTGCACCTGTATGTTGACTTTTTGTGTTTCATGTACGAGGACACCCAGATCCCTCTGTACCACAGTATTTTGAAGTATTTCTCCATTCAAAGATATTTTGCTTTTTTATTTTTCCTCCCAAAGTGGATGACTTCACATTTTCCCACATTATATTCCATCTGCCAAATTTTTGCCCATTCGCTTAACCTGTCAATATCCCTTTGCAGACACTTTGTGTCCTCATCGCAACTTGCTTTTCCACCTATCTTTGTATCATCAGCAAATTTGGCCACAAGACACTCTGTTCCTTCATCCAAGTCATTGATATATATTGTAAATAGTTGAGGCCCCAGCACTGAGCCCTGCGGCACCCCACTAGTTACAGATTGCCATTTTGAAAATGACCCTTTTATCCCGACTCTTTGTTTTCTGTTGGTTAGCCAATCCTCTATCCATGCAAGTGTATTACCACCAATACCATGAGCTCTTATCTTGTGCAGTAACCTTTTATGTGGCAGCTTATCGAATGCCTTTTGGAAATCCAAATATACTGCATCCATTGGTTCCCCTTTATCCACCCTGCCCGTTACTTCCTCAAAGAACTCTAATAAATTTTAAACAATTTTACAACACCAAGTTATAGTCCAGCAATTTTATTTTAAATTCACAAGCTTTCGGAGATTTGTCAGACATGATTTCCCCTTCATAAAACCGTGTTGACTCTCCTTGATTGTATTATGAGTCTCCAAATGTCCTGCTACTACTTCCTTAATAATGGATTCTAGCATTTTCCCAATGACAGATGTTAGGCTAACTGCTCTATAGTTACCTGCTTTCTGTCTCACTCCCTTCTTGAATAGGGGTGTCACGTTTGCGGTTTTCCAATCCGCTGGGACCTTTCCAGAATCTAGTGAATTCTGGAAGATTACAACCAATGCATCCACCATCTCAGTAGCCACTTCCTTTAAGCCCCTCGGATGCAAGCCATCATGTCCAGGGGACTTGTTTGCCTTTAGACCCATTCTCCAGTGATAGTGATTGTTTTTAGTTCCTCCCTCCCCTTTGCCCCTTGATTTTCTACTATTATTGGTATATTATTCGTGTCTTCTACTGTGAAGACAGATACAAAATATCTGTTCAATTCCTCTGCCATTTCCTTCTTTCCCATTATTATTTCCCCAGTCTCATCCTCTAAGGGAGGATGTTTACTTTAGCTACCCTCTTCCATTTTATATACTTGGAGAAGCTTTTACTGTCAGTTTTTATATTTCTTGCTAGTTTACTCTCATAATTTATTTTCTCCCTCTTTATTATTCTTTTAGCCATCCTTTGCAGGTTTTTAAAATTTTCCCAATCTTCGGGCTTACCAGTAATCTTTGCCATGTTGTATGCTTTTTCTTTTAACCTGATACCATCCTTGACTTCCTTAGTTAGCCATGGTCGGTTCACCCTTTTTGTGGAGTCTTTCTTCCTCACAGGGATATATTTTTGTTGTGAGTCATAAAATATCTTTTTAAATGTTTGCCACTGCTTATCCACCATCATCCCATCTAATCTGTTTACCCAGTCCACTTTAGCCAATTCAGCCCTCATTCCTTTATAATTGCCCTTATTTAAGTTTAATACAGTAGTTTCAGACCCAAGATCCTCACTCTCAAACTGGATGTGAAATTCTATCATGTTATGATCACTGCTTCCCAAGGGATCCTTAACTTTGAGATCATTAATTAATCCTGTTTTGTTACCCATCACCAGATCCAAAATGATAGAATTACTGTACACAGAGGGGAGGGGAAAGGACAGATCAGATAGAATTACTGTACACAGAGGGGAGGTGGATGGAGAGAGCAGATAGAATTACTGTACACAGAGGGGAGGGGAATGGAGAGATCAGATAGAATTAATGTACACAGAGGGGAGGGGAAAGGACAGATCAGATAGAATTACTGTACACAGAGGGGAGGGGAATGGAGAGATCAGATAGAATTACTGTACACAGAGGGGAGGGGAATGGAGAGATCAGATAGAATTACTGTACACAGAGAGGAGGGGAATGGAGAGATCAGATAGAATTACTGTACACAGAGGGGAGGGGAATGGGGAGGTCAGATAGAATTACTGTACACAGAGGGGAGGGGAATGGAGAGATCAGATAGAATTACTGTACACATGGGGAGGGGGATGGAGAGATCAGATAGAATTACTGTACACAGAGAGGAGGGGAATGGAGAGATCAGATAGAATTACTGTACACATGGGGAGGGGGATGGAGAGATCAGATAGAATTACTGTACACAGAGGGGAGGGGAATGGACAGATCAGATAGAATTACTGTACACATGGGGAGGGGGATGGAGAGATCAGATAGAATTACTGTACACAGAGGGGAGGTGTTGGAGAGATCAGATAGAATTACTGTACACAGAGGGGAGGGGAATGGAGAGATCAGATAGAATTACTGTACACAGAGGGGAGGGGAATGGAGATATCAGATAAAATTACTGTACACAGAGGGGAGGGGAATGGGGAGATCAGATAGAATTACTGCACACAGAGAGGAGGGGAATGGAGAGATCAGATAGAATTAATGTACACAGAGGGGAGGGGAATGGAGAGATCAGATAGAATTACTGTACACAGAGGGGAGGGGAATGGAGAGATCAGATAGAATTAATGTACACAGAGGGGAGGGGAATGGAGAGATCAGATAGAATTACTGTACACAGAGGGGAGGGGATGGAGAGATCAGATAGAATTAATGTACACAGAGGGGAGGGGAATGGAGAGATCAGATAGAATTACTGTACACATGGGGAGGGGGATGGAGAGCTCAGATAGAATTACTGTACACATGGGGAGGGGAATGGAGAGATCAGATAGAATTACTGTACACAGAGAGGAGGGGAATGGACAGATCAGATAGAATTACTGTACACAGAGGGAAGGGGGATGGAGAGCTCAGATAGAATTACTGTACACAGAGGGGAGGGGAATGGGGAGATCAGATAGAATTACTGTACACAGAGAGGAGGGGAATGGACAGATCAGATAGAATTACTGTACACAGAGAGGAGGGGAATGGAGAGATCAGATAGAATTACTGTACACAGAGGGGAGGGGAATGGAGAGATCAGATAGAATTACTGTACAGAGGGGAGAGATCAGATAGAATTACAGTACACAGAGAGGAGGGGAATGGACAGATCAGATAGAATTACTGTACACAGAGGGGAGGTGATGGAGAGATCAGATAGAATTACTGTACACAGAGGGGAGGGGAATGGAGAGATCAGATAGAATTACTGTACACAGAAGGGAGGTGATGGAGAGATCAGATAGAATTACTGTACACAGAGGGGAGGGTGATGGAGAGATCAGATAGAATTACTGTACACAGAGAAGAGGTGATGGAGAGATCAGTGAGAATTATTGTACACAGAGGGGAGGGGGATGGAAAGATCAGTTGGAATTACTGTACACAGAGGGGAGGGGGATGGAGAGATCAGATAGAATTACTGTACACAGAGGGGAGCGGGATGGAGAGATCAGTTGGAATTACTGTACACAGAGGGGAGGGGGATGGAGAGATCAGATAGAATTACTGTACACAGTGGGGAGGGTGATGGAGAGATCAGATAGAATTACTGTACACAGAGGGGAGGGGGATGGAGAGATCAGATAGAATTACTGTACACAGAGGGGAGGTGATGGAGAGATCAGATAGAATTACTGTACACAGAGGGGAGGGTGATGGAGAGATCAGATAGAATTACTGTACACAGAGGGGAGGTGATGGAGAGATCAGATAGAATTACTGTACACAGAGGGGAGGGGAATGGAGAGCTCAGATAGAATTACTGTACACAGAGGGGAGGTGATGGAGAGATCAGATAGAATTACTGTACACAGAGGGGAGGGGAATGGAGAGCTCAGATAGAATTACTGTACACAGAGGGGAGGTGATGGAGAGATCAGATAGAATTACTGTACACAGAGGGGAGGGGAATGGAGAGATCAGATAGAATTACTGTACACAGAGGGGAGGGGGATGGAGAGATCAGATAGAATTACTGTACACAGAGGGGAGGGGAATGGAGAGCTCAGATAGAATTACTGTACACAGAGGGGAGGTGGATGGAGAGATCAGATAGAATTACTGTACACAGAGGAGGGGAATGGAGAGATCAGATAGAATTACTGTACACAGAGGGGAGGGGAATGGAGAGATCTGATAGAATTACTGTACACAGAGGGGAGGGGAATGGAGAGATCAGTTGGAATTACTGTACACAGAGGGGAGGGGGATGGAGAGATCAGATAGAATTACTGTACACAGAGGGGAGGGGGATGGAGAGATCAGATAGAATTAATGTACACAGAGGGGAGGGGGATGGAGAGATCAGATAGAATTACTGTACACAGAGGGAAGGGGGATGGAGAGCTCAGATAGAATTACTGTACACAGAGGGGAGGGGAATGGGCAGATCAGATAGAATTACTGTACACAGAGGGGAGGTGGATGGAGAGATCAGTTGGAATTACTGTATACAGAGGGGAGGGGAATGGAGATATCAGATAAAATTACTGTACACAGAGGGGAGGTGGATGGAGAGATCAGTTGGAATTACTGTATACAGAGGGGAGGGGAATGGAGATATCAGATAGAATTACTGGACACAGAGGGGAGGGGAATGGAGAGATCAGTTGGAATTACTGTACACAGAGGGGAGGGGAATGGAGATATCAGATAGAATTACTGTACACAGAGGGGAGGTGGATGGAGAGATCAGTTGGAATTACTGTACACAGAGGGGAGGGGAATGGAGATATCAGATAGAATTACTGTACACAGAGGGGAGGTGGATGGAGAGATCAGTTGGAATTACTGTATACAGAGGGGAGGGGAATGGAGATATCAGATAAAATTACTGTACACAGAGGGGAGGTGGATGGAGAGATCAGTTGGAATTACTGTACACAGAGGGGAGGGGAATGGAGAGATCAGACAGAATTACTGTACACAGAGGTGAGAGGAATGGAGAGATCAGATAGAATTACTGTACACAGAGGGGAGGGGGATGGACAGATCAGATAGAATTACTGTACACAGAGGGGAGGGGGATGGAGAGATCAGATAGAATTACTGTACACAGAAGGGAGGTGGATGGAGAGATCAGATAAAATTACTGTACACAGAGGAGGGGAATGGACAGATCAGATAGAATTACTGTACACAGAGGAGGGGAATGGGCAGATCAGATAGAATTACTGTACACAGAGGAGGGGAATGGGCAGATCAGATAGAATTACTGTACACAGAGGGGAGGGGGATGGAGAGATCAGATAGAATTACTGTACACAGAGGGGAGGGGAATGGAGAGATCAGATAAAATTACTGTACACAGAGGAGGGGAATGGACAGATCAGATAGAATTACTGTACACAGAGGGGAGGGGAATGGAGAGATCAGATAGAATTACTGTACACAGAGGGGAGGTGATGGAGAGATCAGATAGAATTACTGTACACAGAGGGGAGGGGAATGGAGAGATCAGATAGAATTACTGTACACAGAGGGGAGGTGATGGAGAGATCAGATAGAATTACTGTACACAGAGGGGAGGTGATGGAGAGATCAGATAGAATTACTGTACACAGAGGGGAGCGGGATGGAGAGATCAGTTGGAATTACTGTACACAGAGGGGAGGTGATGGAGAGATCAGATAGAATTACTGTACACAGAGGGGAGGGGAATGGAGAGATCAGATAGAATTACTGTACACAGAGGGGAGGTGGATGGAGAGATCAGTTGGAATTACTGTATACAGAGGGGAGGGGAATGGAGAGATCAGTTGGAATTACTGTACACAGAGGGGAGGGGAATGGAGAGATCAGATAGAATTACTGTACACAGAGGGGAGGGGAATGGGCAGATCAGATAGAATTACTGTACACAGAGGGGAGGGGAATGGGCAGATCAGATAGAATTACTGTACACAGAAGGGAGGTGGATGGAGAGATCAGATAGAATTACTGTACACAGAGGGGAGGGGAATGGACAGATCAGATAGAATTACTGTACACAGAGGGGAGGGGGATGGAGAGATCAGATAGAATTACTGTACACAGAAGGGAGGTGGATGGAGAGATCAGATAGAATTACTGTACACAGAGGGGAGGGGAATGGAGATATCAGATAGAATTACTGTACACAGAGGGGAGGGGGATGGAGAGATCAGATAGAATTACTGTACACAGAGGGGAGGGGAATGGAGAGATCAGTTGGAATTACTGTACACAGAGGGGAGGGGAATGGAGAGATCAGATAGAATTACTGTACACAGAGGGGAGAGGAATGGAGAGATCAGATAGAATTACTGTACACAGAGGGGAGGGGGATGGAGAGATCAGTTGGAATTACTGTACACAGAGGGGAGGGGAATGGGGAGGTCAGATAGAATTACTGTACACAGAGGTGAGAGGAATGGAGAGATCAGATAGAATTACTGTACACAGAGGGGAGGGGGATGGAGAGATCAGATAGAATTACTGTACACAGAGGGGAGGGGAATGGAGAGCTCAGATAGAATTACTGTACACAGAGGGGAGGGGGATGGGGAGATCAGATAGAATTACTGTACACAGAGGGGAGGGGAATGGACAGATCAGATAGAATTACTGTACACAGAGGAGGGGAATGGACAGATCAGATAGAATTACTGTACACAGAGGGGAGGGGAATGGAGAGATCAGATAGAATTACTGTACACAGAGGGGAGGGGGATGGAGAGATCAGATAGAATTACTGTACACAGAGGGGAGGGGAATGGACAGATCAGATAGAATTACTGTACACAGAGGGGAGGGGGATGGGGAGATCAGATAGAATTACTGTACACAGAGGGGAGGGGAATGGACAGATCAGATAGAATTACTGTACACAGAGGAGGGGAATGGACAGATCAGATAGAATTACTGTACACAGAGGAGGGGAATGGACAGATCAGATAGAATTACTGTACACAGAGGGGAGGGGAATGGACAGATCAGATAGAATTACTGTACACAGAGGAGGGGAATGGACAGATCAGATAGAATTACTGTACACAGAAGGGAGGGGAATGGCTTCTCTTCCCGCTCCCTCACCGTTACCTCTGGAGTCCCCCGAGGATCTATCCTTCGCCCCCTCCTATTTTTCATCTCCATGCTGCCCCTCGGCGGCATTATCCGAAAACATCAGGTTCCACATGTACAGTGACGACACCCAGCTCGACCTCACCAACACCTCTCACGACCCCTCCACTGTCTCTCATTTGTCTCATTGCTTGTCCGACATCAAGTACTGGATGAACAAAATTTCCTCAAAAATATTGGGAAGACCGAAGCCATTGTCTTCAGTCACGGGCACAAACTCCGTTCCCTAGACCCCCGACTCCATCCCTCTCCCTGTCTGAGGCTGAACCAGACCGTTCGCAACCTTGGGGTCCTATTTGACCCTGAGATGAGCTTCTGACCCCATATCCGCTCCATCACCAAGACCGCCTACTTGCCCCTCCGTAACATCGCCCGTCTCCGTCCCTCCCTCAGCTCATCTGCTGCTGAAACCCTCATCCGTGCCTTTGTTACCTCCAGACTGGACTATTCCAATGCTCTCCTGGCCGGCCTCTCATCTTCCACCCTCCATAAACTTGAGCTCATCCAAAACTCTGCTCCCGTATCCTAACTCACACCAACTCGCTCCACACTTTTACCATCCCTCGTGTGAAGATGTGTTTCCTAATTTCTCTCCTGAATGGCCTGGCTCTGATTTTAAGATTATGTCCCCTTGTCCTGGACTCCCCCCACCAGCAGAAAAAGTTTTTCACTAAGTACCCTATCAATTCCTTTCAAAATCTGAAAAACTACAACCACATCACCCCTTAATCTTCTACATTCCAGTGAATACAGGCCTAGTTTATGTAATCTCTCCTCATAATCTAACCCTTGGAGCCCTGGTAACATTCTAGTGAATCTGCGCTGCACTCCTTCTAAGGCCAATATATCCTGACTAAGATGCAATGTCCAGAACTGCACACAGTGTTCCAGATGTGGTCTAACCAGGGCGTTGTATAGCTGCAGAAAAACGTCCTCCCTTTTATAAACCAGCCCTCTCGTTGTAAAGACTAACATTCCATTAGCCTTCTTGAAAATTTTTTGCACCTGATGACCACGTATTAGTGATCTGTGAACATGGAGCCCTAAATCCGAGATTTTCACCATTTAAAAAATACTCGGAACAATCCTTTTCTGGTCCGAAATGGATGACCTCACACTTTGTGCTGAAATCCATCTGCCAGTTTTGCCCACTCGCTTAATATATCAATGTGTCTTTGTGACCCAGAGGCACCGGTAGTGCAGAAAGTGAGGTGTGGAGGAGGGGGAGGAGGAGGAAGGAGGGACACTGGGAATGTAGAACGTGGGAGTCTAGACTAACACAGAGACACTGGGAATGCAGAAAGTGGGAGTCTAGACTAACCCAGAGACACTGGGAATGCAGAAAGTGGGAGTCCAGACTAACCCAGAGACATTGGGACTGCAGAAAGTGGGAGTCTAGACTAACCCAGAAACACTGGGAATGCAGAAAGTGGGAGCCAAGACTAACCCAGAGACACTGGGAATGCAGAAAGTGGGAGCCTAGACTAACCCAGAAACATTGGGACTGCAGAAAGTGGGAGTCGAGACTAACCCAGAAACACTGAGATTACAGAAAGTGGGAGAATGACTAACCCAGAAACACTGGGAATGCAGAAAGTGGGAGTCTAGACTAACCCAGAAACACTGGGACTGCAGAAAGTGGGAGTCTAGACTAACCCAGAAACACTGGGACTGCAGAAAGTGGGAGTCTAGACTAATCCAGAGACACTGGGAATGCAGAAAGTGGGAGTCTAGACTAATCCAGAGACACTGGGACAGCAGAAAGTGAGAGGAGCCGAGCCGAGCGGAGGGAGCGTCCGATAAAAGGCGGGATTTCAGAGCGCTGAGAACAGCTGAGAGGAGCCGAGCCGAGCGGAGGGAGCGTCCGATAAAAGGCGGGATTTCAGAGCGCTGAGAACAGCTGAGAGGAGCCGAGCCGAGCGGAGGGAGCGTCCGATAAAAGGCGGGATTTCAGAGCGCTGAGAACAGCTGAGAGGAGCCGAGCCGAGCGGAGGGAGCGTCCGATAAAAGGCGGGATTTCAGAGCGCTGAGAACAGCTGAGAGGAGCCGAGCCGAGCGGAGGGAGCGTCCGAGAAAAGGCGGGATTTCAGAGCGCTGAGAACAGCTGAGAGGAGCCGAGCCGAGCGGAGCCGAGCGGAGCTGCGACCGAGTTCGAAGTGACGTCAGGAATCAGATCGGGACGCGACACAGGGGAGGCACCTGATTGGTGAGTAGGTTCAGGTGAGTATTTCTACTTATCGACAGTAACTGAAGTAAAAGGAAAGGGAAGGTCTGCAGGTCTTATAGGAAGTAGCGTTTTTTTTTAGTAAATCAAGGTCCCTATTGTAGTTAACATTCTCTAAATTAAGAACAATTCAAAGGAGTAAACTCCTTAAAGGGAGTGGTAAGTAGTTTTTCTTTCCTTTTTTTTCTCTTGACATTGTAGTTGTTGTTAAGCTAACTTAAGGGTTAAGTCATGGCAGGAGATCCCAGCGCCGTGTCATGTTCCTCTTGTGGGATGTGGGAATTCAGGGCTCCTTCCTGTATCCCTGATTCCTTCACCTGCGGGAAGTGTGTCCAGCTGCAGCTACTGTTTGACCGCTTGACGGCTCTGGAGCTGCGGATGGACTCACTTTGGAGCATCCGCGATGCTGAGGAAGTCGTGGATAGCACGTTCAGTGAGTTGGTCACACTGCAGATAAAAATTACTGAGGGAGATAGTGAATGGGTGACCAACAGACAGAGGAAGAGTAGGAAGGCAGTGCAGGGGTCCCCTGCGGTCATCTCCCTCCAAAACAGGTATACCGTTTTGGATACTGTTGGGGGAGATGGCTCACCAGGGGAAGGTGGCAGTGGCCAGGTTCATGGCACCGTGGCTGGCTCTGCTGCACAGGAGGGCAGGAAAAAGAGTGGCAGAGCTATAGTGATAGGGGACTCGATTGTAAGGGGAATAAACAGGCGTTTCTGCGGACGCAACCGAGACTCCAGGATGGTATGTTGCCTCCCTGGTGCAAGGGTCAAGGATGTCTCGGAGCGGCTGCAGGACATTCTGGAGGGGGAGGGTGAACAGCCAGTTGTCGTGGTGCATATAGGCACCAACGATATAGGTAAAAAACAGGATGAGGTCCTACAAGCTGAATTTAGGGAGTTAGGAGTTAAACTAAAGAGTAGGACCTCAAAGGTAGTAATCTCAGGATTGCTACCAGTGCCACGGGCTAGTCAGAGTAGGAATGACAGGATAGCTAGGATGAATACGTGGCTTGAGAGATGGTGCAAGAGGGAGGGATTCAAATTCCTGGGCCATTGGAACCGGTTCTGGGGGAGGTGGGACCAGTACAAATTGGACGGTCTGCATCTGGGCAGGACTGGAACCAATGTCCTAGGGGGAGTGTTTGCCAGTGCTGTTGGGGAGGGTTTAAACTAATGTGGCAGGGGGATGGGAACCGATGCAGGAAGTCAGTGGTGACAGAAACAAAAGGCAGTAAGGGAGAGTGTACAAAACATGACCGGACAGGTGGTCTGAGAAAGCAGGGCAAAGACCAAGGGAAGTCTAGATTAAACTGCATTTATTTCAATGCAAGAAGTCTGATGGGCAAGGCAGATGAACTCAGGGCATGGATGGGTACATGGGACTGGGATGTTATAGCTATTACTGAAACATGGCTAAGGGAGGGGCAGGACTGGCAGCTCAATGTTCCAGGGTACAGATGCTATAGGAAAGATAGAGCAGGAGGTAAGAGAGGAGGGGGAGTTGCGTTCTTGATTAGGGAGAACATCACGGCAGTAGTGAGAGGGGATATATCCGAGGGTTCGCCCACTGAGTCTATATGGGTAGAACTGAAAAATAAGAAGGGAGAGATCACTTTGATAGGATTGTGCGACAGACCCCCAAATAGTCAACGGGAAATTGAGGAGCAAATATGTAAGGAGATTACAGACAGCTGCAAGAAAAATAGGGTGGTAATAGTAGGGGACTTTAACTTTCCCAACATTGACTGGGACAGCCATAGCATTAGGGGCTTGGATGGAGAGAAATTTGTTGAGTGTATTCAGGAGGAATTTCTCATTCAGTATGTGGATGGCCCGACTAGAGAGGGGGCAAAACTTGACCTCCTCTTGGGAAATAAGGAAGGGCAGGTGACAGAAGTGTTAGTGAGGGATCACTTTGGGACCAGTGATCATAATTCCATTAGTTTTAAGATAGCTATGGAGAAGGATAGGTCTGGCCCAAAAGTTAAAATTCTAAATTGGGGAAAGGCCAATTTTGATGGTATTAGACAGGAACTTTCAGAAGTTGATTGGGAGAGTCTGTTGGCAGGCAAAGGGACGTCTGGTAAGTGGGAGGCTTTCAAAAGTGTGTTAACCAGGGTTCAGGGTAAGCACATTCCTTATAAAGTGAAGGGCAAGGCTGGTAGAAGTAGGGAACCTTGGATGACTCGGGAGATTGAGGCCCTAGTCAAAAAGAAGAAAGAGGCATATGACATGCATAGGCAGCTGGGATCAAGTGGATCCCTTTTTGAGTATAGAGATTGCCGGAGTAGAGTTAAGAGAGAAATCAGGAGGGCAAAAAGGGGACATGAGATTGCTTTGGCAGATAAGGCAAAGGAGAATCCAAAGAGCTTCTACAAATACATAAAGGGCAAAAGAGTAACTAGGGAGAGAGTGGAGCCTCTTAAGGATCAACAAGGTCATCTATGTGCGGAACCACAAGAGATGGGTGAGATCCTAAATGAATATTTCGCATCGGTATTTACGGTTGAGAAAGGCATGGATGTTAGGGAACTTGGGGAAATAAATAGTGATGTCTTGAGGAGTGTACATATTACAGAGAGGGAGGTGCTGGAAGTCTTAACGCGCATCAAGGTAGATAAATCTCCAGGACCTGATAAAATGTATCCCAGGACGTTATGGGAGGTTAGGGAGGAAATTGCGGGTCCCCTAGCAGAGATATTTGAATCATCCACCGCTACAGGTGAGGTGCCTGAAGATTGGAGGGTAGCAAATGTTGTGCCTTTGTTTAAGAAGGGCGGCAGGGAAAAGCCTGGGAACTACAGACCGGTGAGCCTGACATCTGTAGTGGGTAAGTTGTTGGAGGGTATTCTGAGGGACAGGATCTACAGGCATTTGGAGAGGCAGGGACTAATTAGGAACTGTCAGCATGGTTTTGTGAGAGGAAAATCATGTCTCACGAATTTGATTGAGTTTTTTGAAGGGGTAACCAAGAAGATAGATGAGGGCTGTGCAGTAGACGTGGTCAACATGGACTTCAGCAAAGCCTTTGACAAGGTACCGCATGGTAGGTTGTTACATAAGGTTAAATCTCATGGGATCCAAGGTGAGGTAGCCAATTGGATACAAAATTGGATTGACGACAGAAGACAGAGGGTGGTTGTAGAGGGTTGTTTTTCAAACTGGATGCCTGTGACCAGCGGTGTGCCTCAGGGATCGGTGCTGGGTCCGCTGTTATTTGTTATTTATATTAATGATTTGGATGAGAATTTAGGAGGCATGGTTAGTAAGTTTGCAGATGACACCAAGATTGGTGGCATTGTGGACAGTGAAGAAGGTTATCTAGGATTGCAGCGGGATCTTGATAAATTGAGCCAGTGGGCCGATAAATGGCAGATGGAGTTTAATTTAGATAAATGTGAGGTGATGCATTTTGGTAGATCGAATCGGGCCAGGACCTACTCCGTTAATGGTAGGGCGTTGGGGAGAGTTATAGAACAAAGAGATCTAGGAGTACAGGTTCATAGCTCCTTGAAAGTGGAGTCACAGGTGGATAGGGTGGTGAAGAAGGCATTCGGCATGCTTGGTTTCATTGGTCAGAACATTGAATGCAGGAGTTGGGATGTCTTGTTGAAGTTGTACAGGGCATTGGTGAGGCCACACTTGGAGTACTGTGTACAGTTCTGGTCACCCTATTATAGAAAGGATAGTATTAAACTAGAAAGAGTGCAGAAAAGATTTCCTAGGATGCTACCGGGACTTGATGGTTTGACTTATAGGGAGAGGTTTGACAGACTGGGACTTTTTTCCCTGGAGAGTAGGAGGTTAAGGGGTGATATTATAGAAGTCTATAAAATAATGAGGGGCATAGATAAGGTCGATAGTCAAAATCTTTTCCCAAAGGTAGGGGAATCTATAACGAGGGGGCATAGATTTAAGGTGAGAGGGGAGAGATACAAAAGGGTCCAGAGGGGCAATTTTTTCACTCAAAGGGTGGTGAGTGTCTGGAACGAGCTGCCAGAGGCAGTAGTAGAGGCGGGTACAATTTTGTCTTTTAAAAAGCATTTGGACAGTTACATGGGTAAGATGGGTATAGAGGGATATGGGCCAAGTGCAGGCAATTGGGACTAGCTTAGTGGTATAAACTGGGCGACATGGACATCTTGGGCCGAAGGGCCTGTTTCCATGTTGTAACTTCTATGATTCTATACCCCAGAACCACTGGGAATGCAGAAAGTGGGAGTCCAGACTAATCCAGAGACACTGGGAATGCAGAAAATGGGAGCCTAGACTAACGTAGAAACACTGGGAATGCAGAAAGTGGGAGTCTAGACTAACCCAGAGACACTGGGAATGCAGAAAGTGGGAGTCTAGACTAACCCAGAGACACTGGGAATGCACAAAATGGGAGTCTAGACTAACCCAGAAACACTGGGAATGCAGAAAGTGGGAGTCCGGACTATGCCAGAGACACTGGGAATGCACAAAATGGGAGTCTAGACTAACCCAGAAACACTGGGAATGCAGAAAGTGGGAGTCCGGACTAACCCAGAGACACTAGAAATGCAGAAAATGGGAGTCTCGACTAACCCAGAAACACTGAGAATGAACAAAATCGGAGTATAGACTAACCCAGAAACACTGGGAATGCACAAAATGGGAGTCTAGACTAACCCAGAAACACTGGGAATGCAGAAAGTGGGAGTCCGGACTAACCCAGAGACACTAGAAATGCAGAAAATGGGAGTCTCGACTAACCCAGAAACACTGAGAATGCACAAAATCGGAGTATAGACTAACCCAGAAACACTGGGAATGCAGAAAGTGAGAGTCTTGACTCACCCAGAGACACTGGGAATGCAGAAAGTGGGAGTCGAGACTAATCCAGAGACACTGGGAATGCAGAAAGTGGGAGTCTAGACTAATCCAGAGACACTGGGAATGCAGAAAGTGGGAGTCTAGACTAACCCAGTGACACTGGGAATGCAGAAAATGGGAGTCTGGACTAATCCAGAGACATTGGGAATGCAGAAAATGGGAGTCTAGACTAACCCACAGACACAGGGAATGCAGAAGGTGGGAGTCTAGACTAACCCAGAAACACTGGCAACGCAGAAAGTGGGAGTCTAGACTAACCCAGAGACACTGGGAATGCAGAAAGTGGGAGTCTAGACTAACCCACAGACACTGGGAATGCAGAAAGTGGGAGTCTAGACTAATCCAGAGACACTGGGAATGCAGAAAGTGGGAGTCTAGACTAACCCACAGGCACTGGGAATGCAGAAAGTGGGAGTCTAGATTAATCCAGAGACACTGGGAATGCAGAAATTGGGAGTCTAGACTAACCCACAGACACTGGTTATGCAGAAAGTAGGAGTCTAGACTAATCCAGAGACACTGGGAATGCAGAAAGTGGGAGTCGAGACTAACCCACAGACACTTGGCATGCAGAAAGTGGGAGTCCAGACTAATCCAGAAACACTGGGAATGCAGAAAGTGGGAGTCTAGACTAATCCAAAGACACTGGGAATGCAGAATGTGGGGGTCCAGACTAATCCAGAGACACTGGGAATGCAGAAAGTGGAAGTCTAGACTAACCCAGAAACACTGGGAATGCAGAAAATGGGAGTCTAGACTAATCCAGAGACACTGGGAACACAGAAAGTGAGAGTCTAGACTAATCCAGAGACACTGGGAATGCAGAAAGTGGGAGTCTGGACTAACCCACAGACACTGGGAATGCAGAAAGTGGGAGTCTAGACTAACCCATAAACACTGGGAATGCAGAAAGTGGGAGTCTAGACTAATCCACAGACACTTAGAATGCAGAAAGTGGGAGTCTAGACTAATCCAGAGACACTGGGAATGCCGAAAGTGGGAGTCTGGACTAACCCAGTGACACTGGGAATGCAGAAAATGGGAGTCTAGACTAATCCAGACACTGGGAATGCAGAAAGTGGGAGTCTAGACTAATCCAGAGACACTGGGAATGCAGAAAGTGGGAGTCTAGACTAATCCAGAGACATTGGGAATGCAGAAAGTGGGAGTCTAGACTAACCCACAGACACAGGGAATGCAGAAGGTGGGAGTCTAGACTAACCCAGAAACACTGGGAACGCAGAAAGTGGGAGTCTAGACTAACCCAGAGACACTGGGAATGCAGAAAGTGGGAGTCTAGACTAACCCAGAGACACTGGGATTGCAGAAAGTGGAAGTCTAGACTAACCCAGAGACACTGGGAATGCAGAAAGTGGGAGTCTAGACTAACCCACAGACACTGGGAATGCAGAAACTGGGAGTCTAGATTAATCCAGAGACACTGGGAATGCAGAAAGTGGGAGTCTAGACTAACCCAGAGACACTGGGAATGCAGAAAGTGGGAGTCTAGACTAACCCAGAGACACTGGGATTGCAGAAAGTGGAAGTCTAGACTAATCCAGAGACACTGGGAATGCAGAAAGTGGGAGTCTAGACTAACCCACAGACACTGGGAATGCAGAAACTGGGAGTCTAGATTAATCCAGAGACACTGGGAATGCAGAAAGTGGGAGTCTAGACTAATCCACAGACACTTAGAATGCAGAAAGTGGGAGTCTAGACTAATCCAGAGACACTGGGAATGCCGAAAGTGGGAGTCTGGACTAACCCAGTGACACTGGGAATGCAGAAAATGGGAGTCTAGACTAATCCAGACACTGGGAATGCAGAAAGTGGGAGTCTAGACTAATCCAGAGACACTGGGAATGCAGAAAGTGGGAGTCTAGACTAATCCAGAGACATTGGGAATGCAGAAAGTGGGAGTCTAGACTAACCCACAGACACTGGGAATGCAGAAACTGGGAGTCTAGATTAATCCAGAGACACTGGGAATGCAGAAAGTGGAAGTCTGGACTAACCCAGAGACACTGGGAATGCAGAAAGTGGGAGTCTAGACTAACCCAGAGACACTGGGATTGCAGAAAATGAGTGTTTGTATGTCTCCAGCCTAAATATAATGTGGCCTTACAGAACCAGTGACCCGTGTATCAGTAATCTTGTAAAATAGGTCATGGCCTTCAGATTACGACTCGAATAGTTCCAGCAGTTTGCACCAGATGGCAGCAGTTAACTGTTTTACCACCAATATCCACTGTCAGAAAGACACGAATCGTCCGAACACCGGATGTCAGCAGACTGAAGGCAATAATTCTCTCGAAACAGTTCAAACAGTGCCTTCATTATTTGTGACTGTCACATCTAATTTCTATTGTGTCTCCTCCACCTCCCCAACCTCACCCACCTCCTCCTCCGCCCCAAGTCCTCCTCCTCACCTCCTCCACCACTTCCCCTCGTCCCCCACCTCTCCATCCTCCCCAACCTCACCCACCTCCTCCTCCGCCCCAAGTCCTCCTCCTCACCTCCTCCACCACTTCCCCTCGTCCCCCACCTCTCCATCCTCCCCAACCTCCCCCTAACCCTCCTGCCCACCTACCCCGCCTCCCACTCCCCTCATCCCCCCCTCTACCTCCTCCCCTCTTCTCCCTCCTCCCCCACATACCTCTCCCCCACCTCCACTCGTCTCCCTCCTCACCTCCTCTCCATCCTCCCCAACAGCCCCTCCTCTCCCTACTCCCCCTTCACTCCCTCCTTCTCCTCTCTGCACACCTCCCCCTCCTCTACCTCCTCCCCACCTCTCACTTCTCCATCTCCTCCCCCACCTTCCCTCCTCTCCCTCCTTCACCTCCACCCGTCCTCCACTCTCCATCCTCCCCTCCTCCCACCTCCCCTCCTCCCCTCCTCACCTCCTCTCCCTCCTCCCCAATGGCCCCTCCTCTCCCTTTTCCCCCTCCACTCCGTCCTTCTCCTCTCTACACTCCTCCCCCTCCTCCCCCTCCTCTACCTCCTCTCCCTTCTCCATCTCCTCCCCCACCTCCCCTCCTCTCCTCCTCTACCTCCTCTCCCTTCTCCATCTCCTCACCCTCCTTCTCTCCTCACCCTCCTCTACCTTCTCCCCCTCTTCATCCTCCCGCCCTTTCCCTCCTCCCCACCTCCCATTCCTCTGACAACTACACCTCCTCATCCCCCGTCTCCCCAACTCATTTCCCCTCCTCTCCCTCCTCACTTCCTCTCCCTCCTCCGCTCCTCTCCCTCCTCCGCTCCTCTCCCTCATCCCTTCTTCTCCCTCATCCTGTCCTCCCCTCCTCTCCATCCTCCCCCACCTCTCCCTCCTCCTCCCCTTGCACCGTCCTCTCCCACCTCCCCTCCTCTGCCTCCTCCCCTCCTCTCTCTCCCCCTTCTCCATCCTCTCCCTCCTCCCTTCCTCCCCTTCCTCTACCTCCGCTCCTCCTCATCCCCCTCTCCCACCCCCTCCTCCCCCACCATCCCCTCCTCACTCTCCTCCCCTCCTATCCCTCCTCTCCTCCTCCTCTCTTCTCCCTCCTCCTCATCTCCCACTGCCCCTCCCCTACCTCCTCTCTCCTCCCCTCCTCTCCGTCCTCCCCCTCTTCACCCACTCCCTCCTCCCCTCCCTCCTCTTCCATCCCTCCCGTCTTCACCGCCTCCCCCACATCCCCCTCCTTTCCCACCTCTCTTACTCAGCTTCCTCCTCCCCGTCTCCGCTCCCTCCCCAACCTCATTCCCTCCTGCCCCGCCTCCACCTCCTCCCCTTCTCTCCTCCCCTCCCCTCCCACCTGTCCTCCTCCACTCCTCCTCCCTCCTCCCCACCTCTCCCTCCTCTCCATCCTCCCCTCCTCTCCCTCCTACTCCCCTTGCGCCCTCCTCCCCTCCTCTTCCACCTCCCCTCCTCCTCCCTCCTTTCCCTCCTCCCTTCCTCCCCTCCTCTACCTTCGCTCATCATCGTCACCCTCTCCCACCCCTTCCTCCTCCCACTCTCCCACCTCCCCCTCCTCTCCCACCGTCCCCTCCTTACTCTCCTCCCCTTCCATACTACCTCCCCCTCCCCCTTTTCTCCCCTCTCCTCATCTCCTACTGTCCCTCCTCTACCTTCTCCTCCCCACCAACCCTCCTCACCCCTCCTCTCTCCTCCCCTCGTCTTCCTCCTCCCCCTCTTCTAACTCCTTTCTTCCTCTCCATCCACTCCCTCCTCATCGCCCTCCCCTCCTCCCCACCCCTCCTCTATCTCCTTCCCTCTTCTCCCTCCTCCCCCACATCCCCCTCCTCCTTCTCCTCTCCCAACTCCCCTCCTCCACACCTCCCGTCCCAACTCCCCTCCTCCACACCTCCCCTCCTCCCCTTCTCTCCCTCTCCCACCTCTCCTCCTCCCCTCCTCTCCCTCTCCCACCTCCCCTCCTCCCCTTCTCTCCCTCTCCCACCTCTCCTCCTCCCCTCCTCTCCCTCTCCCACCTCCCCTCCTCCCCTCCTCTCCCAACTCCCCTCCTCCACACCACCCCTCCTCTCCCTCTCCCACCTCTCCTCCTCCCCTCCTCCCCACCCCTCCTCTACCTTCTTCCCTCTTCTCCCTCCTCCCCCACATCCCCCTCCTCCTTTTCCTCTCCCAACTCCCCTCCTCCACACCTCCTGTCCCAACTCCCCTCCTCCACACCTCCCCCCTCCCCTCCTCTCCCTCTCCCACCTCTCCTCCTCCTCTCCTCTCCCTCTCCCACCTCACCTCCTCCCCTCCTCTCCCTCTCCCACCTCCCCTCCTCCCCTCCTCTCCCTCTCCCACCTCCCCTCCTCCCCTCCTCTCCCTCTCCCACCTCTCCTCCTTCCCTCTTCTCCCTACTCCCCAACGGCCGTACCTCCCCCTTCGCCCCTTCCTCTCCCTCGTTCCCCTCTCTGCCCATCTCACTTTCCTCTCCCTCCTTCCCTCATCTCCCTCCTCCCCTTCTCTCCCTCCTCCTCTGCCTCCTCTGCAGCTCCCCCTCCTCCCCTCCTCCACTCCCACCACTCTTCCTCCACTCCTCATCCCCTTCCCCTCTTCTACCTCCTTCTCCTCCCTGCACTCCTACCCCTTCTCCACCTCCTCCCCCACCTCCCCCTCATTATCCTCCTCAATCTCCTCCACCTCCTCACCCTCTCCATCCTCCCCTACTCTGCCTCCTACCCTCCTCCACCTTCTGCACCCCCTCCCCCACCTCCCCTCCACCCGTCCTCCCCTCCTCTCCGTCCTCCTCCTCCACCCCATCTCCCACTCTTCTGACAACTCCCCCTCCTAACCCTCATCCCTCTTCTCCCCTGCTCCCCTCCACCTCCTCTCACTCCTCCTCCTCTCCAACTCCCTCCTGGTCACCTACTCTCCGCTTCTCCCCCTCGTCCTCCCTCATCCCCCTATTCCTCCTCCCGCACCCTCCTCTCCCTCCTCTCCACCCCCTCCTCCCCTTTCCACTGCTCTCCCTCCTGCCCCTCCTCTCTTTCTTGCCTCCCTCCTCCCTTCTTCCCCTCCTCCATTCCTCTGCCACTCCTCCTCCCCTCGCCCGCCTCCACTTCCTCCCCGATGACCCTTCCTCACTCTCCTCCCCTCCTTTCTCTCCTCCACACTTCTTCCACCTCCCTTCCTCTCTCTACTCCCCTCCTCCCCTCCTCCAACTCCACTGCCTCATCCCCTTCCCTCCCTCCTTCGCACAACCCCTCCTGCCCTCCAACCTCTCACTCCACTTCCTACTCCCCTCCTCCAGTCCACTCACACCTCCCCTCCTCTCCCTCATACTCCTCTTCCTACTCTCACTCCCCTTCCTCCTTTCCATGCTCCTCCTTCACAGCCTCCACTTCTTCGCCTCCAACCTACCCTTCATCTCCCACGTCCCCTCAACCCCCGAAATCCAGGGACCCCTCCTCTCCCTCCACCACTGCTCCTCCACTCCTCCTCTTCCCCAATTCCTCCTCCTCCTCCACCTCCCCTCCTCTCCCTGTTCCACTTCCTCGCCCTCCTGCCCCACCTCCACCTCCACTGATCATCACTTTGATACACATTATACTTTCACTGATCACCTTAAAAGAGATTATACTATCACAGATCACATTTACACAGATTAAACTATCACTGATCACCTTTATACAGATTATACTATCACTGATCAACTTTATACAGCTAATATTATCACTGATCAACTTCATACAGCTAACATTATCACTGATCACCTTTATGCAGATGATATTATCACTGATCACCTTTATACAGATTATACTATCGCTGATCACCTTTATACAGATTATATTATCACTGATCACTTTAAAAGAGATTATACTATCACAGATCACATTTGCACAGATTAAACTATCACTGATCACCTTTATACAGATTATACTATCACTGATCACTTTTGTACAGATTATACCATCACTGGTCACCATTATATAGATTATATTATCACTGATCACCTTTATACAGATTCTACTATCACTGATCACCTTTGTACAGATTATACTATCACTGATCACCTTTGTACAGATTATACTATCACTGATCACCTTTATACAGTTTATTTTATCACTGATCACCTTTCTGCAGATTATATTCTCACTGATCACCACTTTGCAGTTTATATTATCACTTATCACCTTTATACAGATTATATTCTCACTGATCACCTTTATACAGATTAAATTCTCACTGATCAACTTTATACAGATTATATTATCAATGATCACGTTTATACAGATTGTATTCTCACTGATCACCTTTATACAGGTAATATTATCACTGATCACCTTTATACAGATTATACTGTCACTGATAACCTTTTTACAGCTTATATTATCACTGATCACCTTAATACAGATTATACTATCACTGATCACCTTGATACAGGTTATATTCTCATTGATCACCTTTATACAGATTATACTATCACTGATCACCTTTATACAGATTATAGGATCACTGATCACGTTTGTACAGATTATGCTACCACTGATCACCTTAAAACAGATTGGACTATCACTGATAACCTTTATACAGATTATACGATCACTGGTCACCTTCATAGAGATTATATTATCACTGATCACCTTTACACAGATTTTACAATCACTGATCTCCTTTATACAGATTATACCATCACTGATCACCTTTATACAGATTATACTATCACAGATCACCTTTCTACAGGTTATACTATCACTGATCACTTTTGTACAGATTATACGATCACTGGTCACCATTATATAGATTATATTATCACTGATCACCTTTATACAGATTATACTATCACTGATCAACTTTATACAGGTTATATTATCACTGATCACCTTTCTGCAGATTATATTCTCACTGATCACCATTTTGCAGTTTATATTATCACTGATCACCTTTATACAGATTATATTCTCACTGATCACCTTTATACAGATTATAATCTCACTGATCACCTTTATACATATTATATTCTCACTGATCACCTTCATACAGATTATAATCTCACTGAGCACCTTTTTACAGATTATATTCTCACTGATCACGTTTATACAGATTGTATTCTCACTGATCACCTTTATACAGATTATACTATCACTGATCACCTTTATACAGATTATACTATCACTGATCACTTTTGTACAGATTATACTATCACTGGTCACCATTATATAGATTATAATATCACTGATCACCTTTATACAGATTATATTATCACTGATCACCTGTATACAGATTATATTATCACTTATCACCTTTACACAGATTATACTATCACTGATCACCTTTATACAGATTATACTATCACTGATCACCTTTATACAGATTATACGATCACTGATCACCTTTATACAGATTATACGATCACTGATCACCTTTTTACAGATTATATTATCACTGATCACCTTTATCCAGCTAATATTATCACTGATCACCTTTTTACAGATTATACTGTCACTGATCACCTTTATACAGCTGATATTATCGCTGATCAATTTTATCCAGATTATACTATCACTGATCACCTTTATACAGATTATACTATCACTGATCACTTTTGGACAGATTATACTATCACTGGTCACCTTTATACAGATTATACTATCACTGATCACCTTTGTACAGATCATACTATCACTGATCACCTTTATACAGATTATACTATCACTAATCACCTTTACACAGATTATACTCCCACTGATCACCTTTATACAGTTTATATTATCACTGATCACCTTTCTACAGATTTTACTATCACTGATCACCTTTATAAAGATTATACTATCACTGCTCACCATTATACAGATTATACTGTCACTGATCACCTTCATACTGATTATACTATCACTGATCACCATTATACAGATTATACGATCACTGATCACCTTTATACAGATGATACTATCACTGATCACCTTTATGCAGATTTATTTATCACTGATCACCTTTATCCAGATTATATTATCACTGATCACCTTTATCCAGATTACATAATCACTGATCATCTTTATGCAGATTATATCGTCACTGATCAACTTTATGCAGATGATATTATCACTGATCACCTTTATCTAGATTATATTATCACTGATCACCTTCATACGGATTATATTATCACCGATCACCTTTATACAGAATAGACTATCACTGATCACCTTTAACCAGCTTAGTTTGTCACTGCTCACCTTTATTCAGATTATATTTTAACTGATCACCTTTATACAGATTATATTATCACTGATCACCTTTATCCAGTTTATATTATCACTGATCACCTTTATACAGATTATACAATCACTGATCACCTTTATACAGATTATATTATCAATGATCACCTTTATCCAGGTTATATTGTCACTGATCACCTTTATACAGGTTATATTATCACTGATCACCTTTATACAGCTTATATTATCACTGATCACCTTTATCCAGATTATATTATCACTGATCACCTTTATACAGTTTATCTTGTCACTGATCACCTTTATACAGATTATATTATCACTGATCACCTTGATACAGATTATACTATCACTGATTGCCTTCATACAGCTTATTTTATCACTGATCACCTGTATATAGATTATATTATCACTGTTCACCTTTATACAGATGATATTATCACTGATCACCTTTATTGAGATTATATTATCACTGATCACCTGTATACAGATTATATTATCAATTATCACCTTTATACAGATTATACTATCACTGATCACCTTGACACACATTATACTATCACTGATCACCTTTTCACAGATTATACCATCACTGATCACCTTTATACAGATTATACGATCACTGATCACCTTTATACAGATTATATTATCACTGATCACCTTTATCCAGATAATATTATCGCTGATCACCTTTATCCAGATTATATTGTCACTGATCACCTTTATGCAGATTTTATTATCACTGATCACCTTTATACAGATTATACTATCACTTATCACCTTCATACAGATTATATTATCACTGCTCACCTTTATACATATTATACGTTCACTGATCACATTTATACAGATTATACGATCACTGATCACCTTTATATAGATTATACTATCACTGATCATCTTTATACAGATTATACTATCACTGATCACCTTTATACAGATTATACTATCAATGATCACCTTTATACCGATTATACGATCACTGATCACCTTTATACAGTTTTTACTGTCACTGATCACCTTTATCCAGATTATATCATCATTGATCACCTTCATACAGATTATACTATCACTGATCACCATTATACAGATTATAATGTCACTGATCACCTTTATACAGATTATACTATCACTGATCACCTGTATGCAGATTATACTATCACTGACCAACTTTATACAGATGATAATATCACTGATCACCTTGATACAGATTATATTCTCACTGATCACCTTTATACAGATTATACTATCACTGATCACCTTTATACAGATTATACTATCACGGATCACCTTTGTAGAGATTATACTCCCACTGATCGCCTTTATACAGATTATATTATCACTGATCACCTTTATACAGTTTATATTATCACTGATCACCTTTCTACAGATTTTACTATCACTGATCACTGTTATAAAGATTATGCTATCACTGCTCACCATTATACAGATTATACTGTCACTGATCACCTTTATGCAGATTATACTATCACTGACCACCTTTATACAGATGATTCTATCAGTGATCACCTTGATACAGATTATATTCTCACTGATCACCTTCATACAGATTATACCATCACTGATCACCTTTATACAGATTATACTATCACTGATCACCTTTGTACAGATTATACTATCACTGATCACCTTTGTACAGATTATATTATCACTGATCACCTTTCTACAGATTATGTTATCACTGATCACCTTTATCCAGATTACATAATCACTGATCACCTTTATGCAGATTATATAGTCACTGATCACATTTATGCAGATGATATTATCACTGATCACCTTTATCTAGATTATATTATCACTGATCACCTTCATAGAGATTATATTATCACTGATCACCTTTACACAGATTTTACAATCACTGATCTCCTTTATACAGATTATACCATCACTGATCACCTTTATACAGATTATACTATCACAGATCACCTTTCTACAGGTTATACTATCACTGATCACTTTTGTACAGATTATACGATCACTGGTCACCATTATATAGATTATATTATCACTGATCACCTTTATACAGATTATACTATCACTGATCAACTTTATACAGGTTATATTATCACTGATCACCTTTCTGCAGATTATATTCTCACTGATCACCATTTTGCAGTTTATATTATCACTGATCACCTTTATACAGAATAGACTATCACTGATCACCTTTATCCAGATTACATAATCACTGATCACCTTTATGCAGATTATATCGTCACTGATCAACTTTATGCAGATGATATTATCACTGATCACCTTTATCTAGATTATATTATCACTGATCACCTTCATACGGATTATATTATCACTGATCACCTTTATACAGAATAGACTATCACTGATCACCTTTATCCAGCTTCGTTTGTCACTGCTCAACTTTATTCAGATTATATTTTAACTGATCACCTTTATACAGATTATATTATCACTGATCACCTTTATCCAGTTTATATTATCACTGATCACCTTTATACAGATTATACAATCACTGATCACCTTTATACAGATTATATTATCAATGATCACCTTTCTCCAGGTTATATTGTCACTGATCATCTTTATACAGGTTATATTATCACTGATCACCTTTATACAGCTTATATTATCACTGATCACCTTTATCCAGATTATATTATCACTGATCACGTTTATACAGTTTATCTTGTCACTGATCACCTTTATACAGATTATATTATCACTGATCACCTTGATACAGATTATACTATCACTGATTGCCTTCATACAGCTTATTTTAACACTGATCACCTGTATATAGATTATATTATCACTGTTCACCTTTATACAGATGATATTATCACTGATCACCTTTATTGAGATTATATTATCACTGATCACCTGTATACAGATTATATTATCAATTATCACCTTGAAACAGATTATACTATCACTGATCACCTTTACACAGATTATACTATCACTGATCACCTTTTCACAGATTATACCATCACTGATCACCTTTATACAGATTATACGATCAGTGATCACCTTTATACAGATTATATTATCACTGATCACCTTTATCCAGATAATATTATCGCTGATCACCTTTATCCAGATTATATTGTCACTGATCACCTTTATACAGATTTTATTATCACTGATCACCTTTATAGAGATTATACTATCACTTATCACCTTTATACAGATTATACTATCACTGCTCACCTTTATACATATTATACGTTCACTGATCACATTTATACAGATTATACTATCACTGATCACCTTTATATAGATTATACTATCACTGATCACCTTTATACAGATTATACTATCACTGATCACCTTTATACAGATTATACTATCAATGATCACCTTTATACCGATTATACGATCACTGATCACCTTTATACAGTTTTTACTGTCACTGATCACCTTTATCCAGATTATATCATCACTGATCACCTTTATACAGATTATACTATCACTGATCACCATTATACAGATTATAATGTCACTGATCACCTTTATACAGATTATACTATCACTGATCACCTGTATGCAGATTATACTATCACTGACCACCTTTATACAGATCATAATATCACTGATCACCTTGATACAGATTATATTCTCACTGATCACCTTTATACAGATTATACTATCACTGATCACCTTTATACAGATTATACTATCACGGATCACCTTTGTACAGATTATACTCCCACTGATCACCTTCATACAGATTATACTATCACTGATCACCTTTGTACAGATTATACTATCACTGATCACCTTTGTACAGATTATACTATCACTGATCACCTTTATACAGATTATACTATCACTAATCACCTTTACACAGATTATACTCCCAATGATCACGTTTATACAGATTATATTATCACTGATCACCTTTATACAGTTTATATTATCACTGATCACCTTTCTACAGATTTTACTATCACTGATCACCTTCATAAAGATTATACTATCACTGCTCACCATTATACAGATTATACTGTCACTGACCACCTTTATACAGTTTATATAATCACTGATCACCTTTCTACAGATTATGTTATCACTGATCACCTTTATCCAGATTACATAATCACTGATCACCTTTATGCAGATTATATAGTCACTGATCACCTTTATGCAGATGATATTATCACTGATCACCTTTATCTAGATTATATTCTCACTGATCACCTTTATACGGATTATATTATCACTGATCACCTTTATACAGAATAGACTATCACTGATCACCTTTATCCAGCTTAGTTTTTCACTGCTCACCTTTATTCAGATTATATTTTCACTGATCACCTTGATACAGATTATATTCTCACTGATCACCTTTATGCAGATGATATTATCACTGATCACCTTTATCTAGATTATATTATCACTGATCACCTTTATACGGATTATATTATCACTGATCACCTTTATACAGAATAGACTATCACTGATCACCTTTATCCAGATTACATAATCACTGATCACCTTTATGCAGATTATATCGTCACTGATCAACTTTATGCAGATGATATTATCACTGATCACCTTTATCTAGATTATATTATCACTGATCACCTTCATACGGATTATATTATCACTGATCACCTTTATACAGATTATATTATCACTGATCACCTTTATCCAGCTTCGTTTGTCACTGCTCACCTTTATTCAGATTATAGTTTAACTGATCACCTTTATACAGATTATATTATCACTGATCACCTTTATCCAGTTTATATTATCACTGATCACCTTTATACAGATTATACAATCACTGATCACCTTTATACAGATTGTATTATCAATGATCACCTTTCTCCAGGTTATATTGTCACTGATCATCTTTATACAGGTTATATTATCACTGATCACCTTTATACAGCTTATATTATCACTGATCACCTTTTCCAGATTATATTATCACTGATCACGTTTATACAGTTTATCTTGTCACTGATCACCTTTATACAGATTATATTATCACTGATCACCTTTACACAGATTATACTATCACTGATTGCCTTCATACAGCTTATTTTATCACTGATCACCTGTATATAGATTATATTATCACTGTTCACCTTTATACAGATGATATTATCACTGATCACCTTTATTGAGATTATATTATCACTGATCACCTGTATACAGATTATATTATCAATTATCACCTTTATACAGATTATACTATCACTGATCACCTTTTCACAGATTATACCATCACTGATCACCTTTATACAGATTATACGATCACTGATCACCTTTATACAGATTATATTATCACTGATCACCTTTATCCAGATAATATTATCGCTGATCACCTTTATCCAGATTATATTGTCACTGATCACCTTTATGCAGATTTTATTATCACTGATCACCTTTATACAGATTATACTATCACTTATCACCTTCATACAGATTATATTATCACTGCTCACCTTTATACATATTATACGTTCACTGATCACATTTATACAGATTATACGATCACTGATCACCTTTATATAGATTATACTATCACTCATCATCTTTATACAGATTATACTATCACTGATCACCTTTATACAGATTATACTATCAATGATCACCTTTATACCGATTATACGATCACTGATCACCTTTATACAGTTTTTACTGTCACTGATCACCTTTCTACAGATTATGTTATCACTGATCACCTTTATCCAGATTACATAATCACTGATCACCTTTATGCAGATTATATAGTCACTGATCACGTTTATGCAGATGATATTATCACTGATCACCTTTATCTAGATTATATTATCACTGATCACCTTCATAGAGATTATATTATCACTGATCACCTTTACACAGATTTTACAATCACTGATCTCCTTTATACAGATTATACCATCACTGATCACCTTTATACAGATTATACTATCACAGATCACCTTTCTACAGGTTATACTATCACTGATCACTTTTGTACAGATTATACGATCACTGGTCACCATTATATAGATTATATTATCACTGATCACCTTTATACAGATTATACTATCACTGATCAACTTTATACAGGTTATATTATAACTGATCACCTTTCTGCAGATTATATTCTCACTGATCACCATTTTGCAGTTTATATTATCACTGATCACCTTTATACAGAATAGACTATCACTGATCACCTTTATCCAGATTACATAATCACTGATCACCTTTATGCAGATTATATCGTCACTGATCAACTTTATGCAGATGATATTATCACTGATCACCTTTATCTAGATTATATTATCACTGATCACCTTCATACGGATTATATTATCACTGATCACCTTTATCCAGCTTCGTTTGTCACTGCTCAACTTTATTCAGATTATATTTTAACTGATCACCTTTATACAGATTATATTATCACTGATCACCTTTATCCAGTTTATATTATCACTGATCACCTTTATACAGATTATACAATCACTGATCACCTTTATACAGATTATATTATCAATGATCACCTTTCTCCAGGTTATATTGTCACTGATCATCTTTATACAGGTTATATTATCACTGATCACCTTTATACAGCTTATATTATCACTGATCACCTTTATCCAGATTATATTATCACTGATCACGTTTATACAGTTTATCTTGTCACTGATCACCTTTATACAGATTATATTATCACTGATCACCTTGATACAGATTATACTATCACTGATTGCCTTCATACAGCTTATTTTAACACTGATCACCTGTATATAGATTATATTATCACTGTTCACCTTTATACAGATGATATTATCACTGATCACCTTTATTGAGATTATATTATCACTGATCACCTGTATACAGATTATATTATCAATTATCACCTTGAAACAGATTATACTATCACTGATCACCTTTACACAGATTATACTATCACTGATCACCTTTTCACAGATTATACCATCACTGATCACCTTTATACAGATTATACGATCAGTGATCACCTTTATACAGATTATATTATCACTGATCACCTTTATCCAGATAATATTATCGCTGATCACCTTTATCCAGATTATATTGTCACTGATCACCTTTATACAGATTTTATTATCACTGATCACCTTTATAGAGATTATACTATCACTTATCACCTTTATACAGATTATACTATCACTGCTCACCTTTATACATATTATACGTTCACTGATCACATTTATACAGATGATACTATCACTGATCACCTTTATATAGATTATACTATCACTGATCACCTTTATACAGATTATACTATCACTGATCACCTTTATACAGATTATACTATCAATGATCACCTTTATACCGATTATACGATCACTGATCACCTTTATACAGTTTTTACTGTCACTGATCACCTTTATCCAGATTATATCATCACTGATCACCTTTATACAGATTATACTATCACTGATCACCATTATACAGATTATAATGTCACTGATCACCTTTATACAGATTATACTATCACTGATCACCTGTATGCAGATTATACTATCACTGACCACCTTTATACAGATCATAATATCACTGATCACCTTGATACAGATTATATTCTCACTGATCACCTTTATACAGATTATACTATCACTGATCACCTTTATACAGATTATACTATCACGGATCACCTTTGTATAGATTATACTCCCACTGATCACCTTCATACAGATTATACTATCACTGATCACCTTTATACAGATTATACTATCACTGATCACCTTTGTACAGATTATACTATCACTGATCACCTTTGTACAGATTATACTATCACTGATCACCTTTATACAGATTATACTATCACTAATCACCTTTACACAGATTATACTCCCAATGATCACGTTTATACAGATTATATTATCACTGATCACCTTTATACAGTTTATATTATCACTGATCACCTTTCTACAGATTTTACTATCACTGATCACCTTCATAAAGATTATACTATCACTGCTCACCATTATACAGATTATACTGTCACTGACCACCTTTATACAGTTTATATAATCACTGATCACCTTTCTACAGATTATGTTATCACTGATCACCTTTATCCAGATTACATAATCACTGATCACCTTTATGCAGATTATATAGTCACTGATCACCTTCATGCAGATGATATTATCACTGATCACCTTTATCTAGATTATATTATCACTGATCACCTTTATACGGATTATATTATCACTGATCACCTTTATACAGAATAGACTATCACTGATCACCTTTATCCAGCTTAGTTTTTCACTGCTCACCTTTATTCAGATTATATTTTCACTGATCACCTTGATACAGATTATATTCTCACTGATCACCTTTATGCAGATGATATTATCACTGATCACCTTTATCTAGATTATATTATCACTGATCACCTTTATACGGATTATATTATCACTGATCACCTTTATACAGAATAGACTATCACTGATCACCTTTATCCAGATTACATAATCACTGATCACCTTTATGCAGATTATATCGTCACTGACAACTTTATGCAGATGATATTATCACTGATCACCTTTATCTAGATTATATTATCACTGATCACCTTCATACGGATTATATTATCACTGATCACCTTTATACAGAATAGACTATCACTGATCACCTTTATCCAGCTTCGTTTGTCACTGCTCACCTTTATTCAGATTATATTTTAACTGATCACCTTTATACAGATTATATTATCACTGATCACCTTTATCCAGTTTATATTATCACTGATCACCTTTATACAGATTATACAATCACTGATCACCTTTATACAGATTGTATTATCAATGATCACCTTTCTCCAGGTTATATTGTCACTGATCATCTTTATACAGGTTATATTATCACTGATCACCTTTATACAGCTTATATTATCACTGATCACCTTTTCCAGATTATATTATCACTGATCACGTTTATACAGTTTATCTTGTCACTGATCACCTTTATACAGATTATATTATCACTGATCACCTTTACACAGATTATACTATCACTGATTGCCTTCATACAGCTTATTTTATCACTGATCACCTGTATATAGATTATATTATCACTGTTCACCTTTATACAGATGATATTATCACTGATCACCTTTATTGAGATTATATTATCACTGATCACCTGTATACAGATTATATTATCAATTATCACCTTGAAACAGATTATACTATCACTGATCACCTTTACACAGATTATACCATCACTGATCACCTTTTCACAGATTATACCATCACTGATCACCTTTATACAGATTATACGATCAGTGATCACCTTTATACAGATTATATTTTCGCTGATCACCTTTATCCAGATTATATTGTCACTGATCACCTTTATACAGATTTTATTATCACTGATCACCTTTATAGAGATTATACTATCACTTATCACCTTTATACAGATTATACTATCACTGCTCACCTTTATACATATTATACGTTCACTGATCACATTTATACAGATTATACTATCACTGATCACCTTTATATAGATTATACTATCACTGATCACCTTTATACAGATTATACTATCACTGATCACCTTTATACAGATTATACTATCAATGATCACCTTTATACCGATTATACGATCACTGATCACCTTTATACAGTTTTTACTGTCACTGATCACCTTTATCCAGATTATATCATCACTGATCACCTTTATACAGATTATACTATCACTGATCACCATTATACAGATTATAATGTCACTGATCACCTTTATACAGATTATACTATCACTGATCACCTGTATGCAGATTATACTATCACTGACCACCTTTATACAGATGATAATATCACTGATCACCTTGATACAGATTATATTCTCACTGATCACCTTTATACAGATTATACTATCACTGATCACCTTTATACAGATTATACTATCACGGATCACCTTTGTATAGATTATACTCCCACTGATCGCCTTTATACAGATTATATTATCACTGATCACCTTTTTTCAGTTTATATTATCACTGATCACCTTTCTACAGATTTTACGATCACTGATCACCTTTATAAAGATTATATGATCACTGCTCACCATTATACAGATTATACTGTCACTGATCACCTTCATACAGATTATATTATCACTGATCACCTTTATACAGTTTATATTATCACTGATCACCTTTCTGCAGATTATATTATCACTGATCACCTTTATCCAGATTACATAATCACTGATCTCCTTTATACAGATTATACCATCACTGATCACCTTTTTACAGATTATACTATCACAGATCACCTTTCTACAGGTTATACTATCACTGATCACTTTTGTACAGATTATACGATCACTGGTCACCATTATATAGATTATATTATCACTGATCACCTTTACACAGATTATACTATCACTGATCAACTTTATACAGGTTATATTATCACTGATCACCTTTCTGCAGATTATATTCTCACTGATCACCATTTTGCAGTTTATATTATCACTGATCACCATTATATAGATTATATTATCACTGATCACCTTTATACAGATTATATTATCACTGATCACCTGTATACAGATTATATTATCACTTATCACCTTTACACAGATTATACTCTCACTGATCACCTTCATACAGATTATACTATCACTGATCACCTTTATACAGATTATACGATCACTGATCACCTTTATACAGATTATACGATCACTGATCACCTTTTTACAGATTATATTATCACTGATCACCTTTATCCAGCTAATATTATCACTGATCACCTTTTTACAGATTATACTGTCACTGATCACCTTTATACAGCTGATATTATCGCTGATCAACTTTATCTAGATTATACTATCACCGATCACTTTTATACAGATTATACTATCACTGATCACTTTTGGACAGATTATACTATCACTGGTCACCTTTATACAGATTATACTATCACTGATCACCTTTGTACAGATCATACTATCACTGATCACCTTTATACAGATTATACTATCACTAATCACCTTTACACAGATTATACTCCCACTGATCACCTTTATACAGTTTATATTATCACTGATCACCTTTCTACAGATTTTACTATCACTGATCACCTTTATAAAGATTATACTATCACTGCTCACCATTATACAGATGATACAATCACTGTTCACCTTTATACAGATTGTATTATCAATGATCACCTTTCTCCAGGTTATATTGTCACTGATCATCTTTATACAGGTTATATTATCACTGATCACCTTTATACAGCTTATATTATCACTGATCACCTTTTCCAGATTATATTATCACTGATCACGTTTATACAGTTTATCTTGTCACTGATCACCTTTATAAAGATTATTTTATCACTGATCACCTGTATATAGATTATATTATCACTGTTCACCTTTATACAGATGATATTATCACTGATCACCTTTATTGAGATTATTTTATCACTGATCACCTGTATACAGATTATATTATCAATTATCACCTTGAAACAGATTATACTATCACTGATCACCTTTACACAGATTATACTATCACTGATCACCTTTTCACAGATTATACCATCACTGATCACCTTTATACAGATTATACGATCAGTGATCACCTTTATACAGATTATATTATCACTGATCACCTTTATCCAGATAATATTATCGCTGATCACCTTTATCCAGATTATATTGTCACTGATCACCTTTATACAGATTTTATTATCACTGATCACCTTTATAGAGATTATACTATCACTTATCACCTTTATACAGATTATACTATCACTGCTCACCTTTATACATATTATACGTTCACTGATCACATTGATACAGATTATACTATCACTGATCACCTTTATATAGATTATACTATCACTGATCACCTTTATACAGATTATACTATCACTGATCACCTTTATACAGATTATACTATCAATGATCACCTTTATACCGATTATACGATCACTGATCACCTTTATACAGTTTTTACTGTCACTGATCACCTTTATCCAGATTATATCATCACTGATCACCTTTATACAGATTATATTATCACTGATCACCATTATACAGATTATAATGTCACTGATCACCTTTATACAGATTATACTATCACTGATCACCTGTATGCAGATTATACTATCACTGATCACCTTTATACAGATCATAATATCACTGATCACCTTGATACAGATTATATTCTCACTGATCACCTTAATACAGATTATACTATCACTGATCACCTTTATACAGATTATACTATCACGGATCACCTTTGTATAGATTATACTCCCACTGATCGCCTTTATACAGATTATATTATCACTGATCACCTTTTTTCAGTTTATATTATCACTGATCACCTTTCTACAGATTTTACGATCACTGATCACCTTTATAAAGATTATACGATCACTGCTCACCATTATACAGATTATACTGTCACTGATCACCTTCATACAGATTATATTATCACTGATCACCTTTATACAGTTTATATTATCACTGATCACCTTTCTGCAGATTATATTATCACTGATCACCTTTATCCAGATTACATAATCACTGATCTCCTTTATACAGATTATACCATCACTGATCACCTTTATACAGATTATACTATCACAGATCACCTTTCTGCAGGTTATACTATCACTGATCACTTTTGTACAGATTATACGATCACTGGTCACCATTATATAGATTATATTATCACTGATCACCTTTATACAGATTATACTATCACTGATCAACTTTATACAGGTTATATTATCACTGATCACCTTTCTGCAGATTATATTCTCACTGATCACCATTTTGCAGTTTATATTATCACTGATCACCTTTATACAGATTATATTCTCACTGATCACCTTTATACAGATTATAATCTCACTGATCACCTTTATACATATTATATTCTCACTGATCACCTTCATACAGATTATAATCTCACTGAGCACCTTTTTACAGATTATATTCTCACTGATCACGTTTATACAGATTGTATTCTCACTGATCACCTTTATACAGATTATACTATCACTGATCACCTTTATACAGATTATACTATCACTGATCACTTTTGTACAGATTATACTATCACTGGTCACCATTATATAGATTATATTATCACTGATCACCTTTATACAGATTATATTATCACTGATCACCTGTATACAGATTATATTATCACTTATCACCTTTACACAGATTATACTGTCACTGATCACCTTCATACAGATTATACTATCACTGATCACCTTTATACAGATTATACGATCACTGATCACCTTTATACAGATTATACGATCACTGATCACCTTTTTACAGATTATATTATCACTGATCACCTTTATCCAGCTAATATTATCACTGATCACCTTTTTACAGATTATACTGTCACTGATCACCTTTATACAGCTGATATTATCGCTGATCAACTTTATCCAGATTATACTATCACTGATCACCTTTATACAGATTATACTATCACTGATCACTTTTGGACAGATTATACTATCACTGGTCACCTTTATACAGATTATACTATCACTGATCACCTTTGTACAGATCATACTATCACTGATCACCTTTATACAGATTATACTATCACTAATCACCTTTACACAGATTATACTCCCACTGATCACCTTTATACAGTTTATATTATCACTGATCACCTTTCTACAGATTTTACTATCACTGATCACCTTTATAAAGATTATACTATCACTGCTCACCATTATACAGATTATACTGTCACTGATCACCTTCATACAGATTATACTATCACTGATCACCTTTATGCAGATTTATTTATCACTGATCACCTTTATCCAGATTATATTATCACTGATCACCTTTATCCAGATTACATAATCACTGATCACCTTTATGCAGATTATATCGTCACTGATCAACTTTATGCAGATGATATTATCACTGATCACCTTTATCTAGATTATATTATCACTGATCACCTTCATACGGATTATATTATCACCGATCACCTTTATACAGAATAGACTATCACTGATCACCTTTAACCAGCTTAGTTTGTCACTGCTCACCTTTATTCAGATTATATTTTAACTGATCACCTTTATACAGATTATATTATCACTGATCACCTTTATCCAGTTTATATTATCACTGATCACCTTTATACAGATTATACAATCACTGATCACCTTTATACAGATTGTATTATCAATGATCACCTTTCTCAAGGTTATATTGTCACTGATCATCTTTATACAGGTTATATTATCACTGATCACCTTTAAACAGCTTATATTATCACTGATCACCTTTTCCAGATTATATTATCACTGATCACGTTTATACAGTTTATCTTGTCACTGATCACCTTTATACAGATTATATTATCACTGATCACCTTTACACAGATTATACTATCACTGATTGCCTTCATACAGCTTATTTTATCACTGATCACCTGTATATAGATTATATTATCACTGTTCACCTTTATACAGATGATATTATCACTGATCACCTTTATTGAGATTATATTATCACTGATCACCTGTATACAGATTATATTATCAATTATCACCTTGAAACAGATGATACTATCACTGATCACCTTTATACAGATTATACTATCACTGATCACCTTTATACAGATTATACTATCACGGATCACCTTTATACAGATTATACTCCCACTGATCGCCTTTATACAGATTATATTATCACTGATCACCTTTTTTCAGTTTATATTATCACTGATCAACTTTCTACAGATTTTACGATCACTGATCACCTTTATAAAGATTATACGATCACTGCTCACCATTATACAGATTATACTGTCACTGATCACCTTCATACAGATTATATTATCACTGATCACCTTTATACAGTTTATATTATCACTGATCACCTTTCTGCAGATTATATTATCACTGATCACCTTTATCCAGATTACATAATCACTGATCACCTTTATGCAGATTATATAGTCACTGATCACCTTTATGCAGATGATATTATCACTGATCACCTTTATCTAGATTATATTATCATTGATCACCTTTATACGGATTATATTATCACTGATCACCTTTATACAGAACAGACTATCACTGATCACCTTTATCCAGCTTAGTTTTTCACTGCTCACCTTTATTCAGATTATATTTTCACTGATCACCTTTATACAGATTATATTATCACTGATCACCTTTACACAGAATATACTATCACTGATCACCTTTTCAAAGATTATACCATCACTGATCACCTTTGTACTGATGATACGATCACTGCTCACCTTTATACATATTATACGTTCACTGATCACATTTATACAGATTATACTATCACTGATCACCTTTATACAGTTTATATTGTCACTGATCACCTTTATACAGATTATATTATCACTGATCACCTTTGCACAGTTTATATTATCACTGATCACCTTTATACAGATTATACGATCACTGCTCACCTTTATACATATTATACGTTCACTGATCACATTTATACAGATTATACTATCACTGATCACCTTTATACAGTTTATATTGTCACTGATCACCTTTATACAGATTATATTATCACTGATCACCTTTACACAGATTATACTATCACTGATCACCTTTTCACAGATTATACCATCACTGATCACCTTTGTACAGATTATACCATCACTGATCACCTTTATACAGATTATATTATCACTGATCACCTTTATACAGATGATATTATCGCTGATCACCTTTATCCAGATTATATTGTCACTGGTCACCTTTATACAGATTTTATTATCACTGATCACCTTCATACAGATTATACTATCACTGATCACCTTTATACAGATTACACTATCAATGATCACCTTTATACCGATTATACGATCACTGATCACCTTTATACAGATTATACTATCACTGATCACCTTTATATAGATTATACTATCACTGATCACCTTTATACAGATTATACTATCACTGATCAACTTTATATAGATTATACTATTACTGATCACCTTTATACAGATTATACTATCACTGATCACCTTTATACATATTACACTGTCAATGATCACCTTTATACCGATTATACGATCACTGATCACCTTTATACAGTTTTTACTGTCACTGATCACCTTTATCCCGATTATATCATCACTGATCACCTTTATACAGATTATACTATCACTGATCACCATTATACAGATTATAATGTCACTGATCACCTTTATACAGATGATTCGATCACTGATCACCTTTATACAGATTATAATATCACTGATCACCTTTGTACAGATTATACTATCACTGATCACCTTTATACAGATTATACTATCACTGATCACCTTTATATAGATTATACTATCAATGATCACCTTTATACAGATTATACTATCACTGATCACCTTTATACATATTACACTGTCAATGATCACCTTTATACCGATTATACGATCACTGATCACCTTTATACAGTTTTTACTGTCACTGATCACCTTTATCCCGATTATATCATCACTGATCACCTTTATACAGATTATACTATCACTGATCACCATTATACAGATTATAATGTCACTGATCACCTTTATACAGATGATTCGATCACTGATCACCTTTATACAGATTATAATATCACTGATCACCTTTGTACAGATTATACTATCACTGATCACCTTTATACAGATTATACGATCACTAATCACCTTTACACAGATTATACTCCCACTGATCACCTTTATACAGATTATATTATCACTGATCACCTTTATACAGTTTATATTATCACTGATCACCTTTCTACAGATTTTACTATCACTGATCACCTTAATAAAGATTATACTATCACTGCTCACCATTATACAGATTATACTGTCACTGATCACCTTCATACAGATTATACTATCACTGATCACCATTATATAGATTGTACGATCACTGATCACCTTTATACAGATGATACAATCACTGATCACCTTTATCCAGATTACATAATCACTGATCACCTTTATGCAGATTATATCGTCACTGATCAACTTTATGCAGATGATATTATCACTGATCACCTTTATCTATATTATATTATCACTGATCACCTTTATACGGATTATATTATCACTGATCACCTTTATACAGAATAGACTATCACTGATCACCTTCATCCAGCTTAGTTTGTCACTGCTCACCTTTATTCAGATTATATTTTCACTGATCACCTTTATACAGATTATATTATCACTGATCACCTTTATCCAGTTTATATTATCACTGATCACCTTTATACAGATTATACAATCACTGATCACCTTTATCCAGATTATATTATCAATGATCACCTTTATCCAGGTTATATTGTCACTGATCACCTTTATTCAGGTTATATTATCACTGATCACCTTTATACAGCTTATATTATCACTGATCACCTTTATCCAGATTATATTATCACTGATCACCTTTTCCAGATTATATTATCACTGATCACGTTTATACAGTTTATCTTGTCACTGATCACCTTTTACAGATTATATTATCACTGATCACCTTGATACAGATTATACTATCACTGATTGCCTTCATACAGCTTATTTTATCACTGATCACCTGTATACAGATTATATTATCACTGTTCACCTTTATACAGATGATATTATCACTGATCACCTTTATTGAGATTATAATGTCACTGATCACCTTTATACAGATTATACTATCACTGATCACCTTTATGCAGATTATACTATCACTGATCACCTTTATGCAGATTATACTATCACTGACCACCTTTATACAGATGATTCTATCACTGATCACCTTTATACAGATTATACTATCACTGATCACCTTTGTACAGATTATACTATCACTGATCACCTTTATACAGATTATACGATCACTAATCACCTTTACACAGATTATACACCCACTGATCACCTTTGTACAGATTATATTATCACTGATCACCTTTATACAGTTTATATTATCACTGATCACCTTTCTACAGATTTTACGATCACTGATCACCTTTATAAAGATTATACTATCACTGCTCACCATTATACAGATTATACTGTCACTGATCACCTTCATACAGATTATACTATCACTGATCACCATTATACAGATTATACGATCACTGATCACCTTTATACAGATGATACAATCACTGATCACCTTCATCCAGATTATATTATCAATGATCACCTTTATCCAGGTTATATTGTCACTGATCACCTTTATACAGGTTATATTATCACTGATCACCTTTATACAGCTTATATTATCACTGATCACCTTTATCCAGATTATATTATCACTGATCACCTTTATACAGTTTATCTTGTCACTGATCACCTTGATACAGATTATACTATCACTGATTGCCTTCATACAGCTTATTTTATCACTGATCACCTGTACATAGATTATATTATCACTGTTCACCTTTATACAGATGATATTATCACTGATCACCTTTATTGAGATTATATTATCACTGATCACCTGTATACAGATTATATTATCAATTATCACCTTGAAACAGATTATTCTATCACTGATCACCTTTTCACAGATTATACCATCACTGATAACCTTTATACAGATTATACGATCAGTGATCACCTTTATACAGATTATATTATCACTGATCACCTTTATCCAGATAATAATATCGCTGATCACCTTTATCCAGATTATATTGTCACTGATCACCTTTATACAGATTTTATTATCACTGATCACCTTTATAGAGATTATACTATCACTTATCACCTTTATACAGATTATACTATCACTGCTCAACTTTATACATGTTATACGTTCACTGATCACATTTATACAGATTGTACTATCACTGATCACCTTTATATAGATTATACTATCACTGATCACCTTTATACAGATTATACTATCACTGATCACCTTTATACAGATTATACTATCAATGATCACCTTTATACAGATTATACGATCACTGATCACCTTTATACAGTTTTTACTGTCACTGATCACCTTTATCCAGATTATATCATCACTGATCACCTTTATACAGATTATACTATCACTGATCACCATTATACAGATTATAATGTCACTGATCACCTTTATACAGATTATACTATCACTGATCACCTGTATGCAGATTATACTATCACTGACCACCTTTATACAGATGATAATATCACTGATCACCTTGATACAGATTATATTCTCACTGATCACCTTTATACAGATTATACTATCACTGATCACCTTTGTATAGATTATACTCCCACTGATCGCCTTTATACAGATTATATTATCACTGATCACCTTTATACAGTTTATATTATCACTGATCACCTTTCTACAGATTTTACGATCACTGATCACCTTTATAAAGATTATACGATCACTGCTCACCATTATACAGATTATACTGTCACTGATCACCTTCATACAGATTATATTATCACTGATCACCTTTATACAGTTTATATTATCACTGATCACCTTTCTGCAGATTATATTATCACTGATCACCTTTATCCAGATTACATAATCACTGATCACCTTTATGCAGATTATATAGTCACTGATCACCTTCATGCAGATGATATTATCACTGATCACCTTTATCTAGATTATATTATCACTGATCACCTTTATACGGATTATATTATCACTGATCACCTTTATACAGAATAGACTATCACTGATCACCTTTATCCAGCTTAGTTTTTCACTGCTCACCTTTATTCAGATTATATTTTCACTGATCACCTTTATACAGATTATATTATCACTGATCACCTTTATCCAGTTTATATTATCACTGATCACCTTTATACAGATTATACAATCACTGATCACCTTTATACAGATTATATTATCAATGATCACCTTTATCCAGGTTATATTGTCACTGATCACCTTTATACAGCTTATATTATCACTGATCACCTTTATCCAGATTATATTATCAATGATCACCTTTATACAGTTTATATTGTCACTGATCACCTTTGTACAGATTATATTATCACTGATCACCTTTACACAGAATATACTATCACTGATCACCTTTTCACAGATTATACCATCACTGATCACCTTTATACAGGTTATATTACCACTGATCAACTTTATGCAGATGATATTATCACTGATCACCTTTATCTCGATTATATTATCACTGATCACCTTCATACGGATTATATTATCACTGATCACCTTTATACAGAATAGACTATCACTGATCACCTTTATCCAGCTTCGTTTGTCACTGCACACCTTTATTCAGATTATATTTTAACTGATCACCTTGACACAGATTATATTATCACTGATCACCTTTATCCAGTTTATATTATCACTGATCACCTTTATACAGATTATACAATCACTGATCACCTTTATACAGATTATATTATCAATGATCACCTTTATCCAGGTTATATTGTCACTGATCAGCTTTATACAGGTTATATTATCACTGATCACCTTTATACAGCTTATATTATCACTGATCACCTTTATCCAGATTATATTATCACTGATCACCTTTATACAGTTTATCTTGTCACTGATCACCTTTATACAGATTATATTATCACTGATCACCTTGATACAGATTATACTATCACTGATTGCCTTCATACAGCTTATTTTATCACTGATCACCTGTATATAGATTATATTATCACTGTTCACCTTTATACAGATGATATTATCACTGATCACCTTTATTGAGATTATATTATCACTGATCACCTGTATACAGATTATATTATCAATTATCACCTTGAAACAGATTATACTATCACTGATCACCTTTACACAGATTATACTATCACTGATCACCTTTTCACAGATTATACCATCACTGATCACCTTTATACAGATTATACGATCAGTGATCACCTTTATAAAGATTATACTATCACTGCTCACCATTTTTCAGATCATACTGTCACTGATCACCTTCATACAGATTATACTATCACTGATTGCCTTCATACAGCTTATTTTATCACTGATCACCTGTATATAGATTATATTATCACTGTTCACCTTTATACAGATGATATTATCACTGATCACCTTTATTGAGATTATATTATCACTGATCACCTGTATACAGATTATATTATCAATTATCACCTTGAAACAGATTATACTATCATTGATCACCTTTACACAGATTATTCTATCACTGATCACCTTTTCACAGATTATACCATCACTGATCACCTTTATACAGATTATACGATCAGTGATCACCTTTTTCCAAATTATATTATCACTGATCACCTTTATCCAGATAATAATATCGCTGATCACCTTTATCCAGATTATATTGTCACTGATCACCTTTATACAGATTTTATTATCACTGATCACCTTTATAGAGATTATACTATCACTTATCACCTTTATACAGATTATACTATCACTGCTCACCTTTATACATGTTATACGTTCACTGATCACATTTATACAGATTATACCATCACTGATCACCTTTGTACAGATTATACTATCACTGATCACCTTTATACAGATTATATTATCACTGATCACCTTTATACAGATAATATTATCGCTGATCACCTTTATCCAGATTATATCATCACTGATCAACTTTATGCAGATGATATTATCACTGATCACCTTTATCTTGATTATATTATCACTGATCACCTTCATACGGATTATATTATCACTGATCACCTTTATACAGATAATATTATCGCTGATCACCTTTATCCAGATTATATTGTCACTGATCACCTTTATACAGATTTTATTATCACTGATCACCTTTATAGAGATTATACTATCACTTATCACCTTTATACAGATTATACTATCACTGCTCACCTTTATACATATTATACGTTCACTGATCACATTTATACAGATTATACTATCACTGATCACCTTTATATAGATTATACTATCACTGATCACCTTTATACAGATTATACTATCACTGATCACCTTTATACAGATTATACTATCAATGATCACCTTTATATCGATTATACGATCACTGATCACCTTTATACAGTTTTTACTGTCACTGATCACCTTTATCCAGATTATATCATCACTGATCACCTTTATACAGATTATACTATCACTGATCACCATTATACAGATTATAATGTCACTGATCACCTTTATACAGATTATACTATCACTGATCACCTGTATGCAGATTATACTATCACTGACCACCTTTATACAGATCATAATATCACTGATCACCTTGATACAGATTATATTCTCACTGATCACCTTTATACAGATTATACTATCACTGATCACCTTTATACAGATTATACTATCACGGATCACCTTTGTATAGATTATACTCCCACTGATCGCCTTTATACAGGTTATATTATCACTGATCACCTTTATACAGTTTATATTATCACTGATCACCTTTCTACAGATTTTACGATCACTGATCACCTTTATAAAGATTATACGATCACTGCTCACCATTATACAGATTATACTATCACTGATCACCTTCATACAGATTATATGATCACTGATCACCTTTATACAGTTTATATTATCACTGATCACCTTTCTGCAGATTATATTATCACTGATCACCTTTATCCAGATTACATAATCACTGATCACCTTTATGCAGATTATATAGTCACTGATCACCTTTATGCAGATGATATTATCACTGATCACCTTTATCTAGATTATATTATCACTGATCACCTTTATACGGATTATATTATCACTGATCACCTTTATACAGAATAGACTATCACTGATCACCTTTATCCAGCTTAGTTTTTCACTGCTCACCTTTATTCAGATTATATTTTCACTGATCACCTTTACACAGATTATATTATCACTGATCACCTTTATCCAGTTTATATTATCACTGATCACCTTTATACAGATTATACAATCACTGATCACCTTTATACAGATTATATTATCAATGATCACCTTTATCCAGGTTATATTGTCACTGATCACCTTTATACAGGTTATATTACCACTGATCACCTTTATACAGCTTATATTATCACTGATCACCTTTATCCAGATTATATTATCAATGATCACCTTTATACAGTTTATATAGTCACTGATCACCTTTATACAGATTATATTATCACTGATCACCTTTACACAGAATATACTATCACTGATCACCTTTTCACAGATTATACCATCACTGATCACCTTTGTACAGATTATACTATCACTGATCACCTTCATACAGATTATATTATCACTGATCACCTTTATACAGATTTTATTATCACTGATCACCTTCATACAGATTATACTATCACTGATCACCTTCATACAGATTATACGATCACTGCTCACCTTTATACATATTATACGTTCACTGATCACATTTATACAGATTATACTATCACTGATCACCTTTATACAGTTTATATTGTCACTGATCACCTTTATACAGATTATATTATCACTGATCACCTTTACACAGATTATACTATCACTGATCACCTTTTCACAGATTATACCATCACTGATCACCTTTGTACAGATTATACTATCACTGATCACCTTTATACAGATTATATTATCACTGATCACCTTTATACAGATAATATTATCGCTGATCACCTTTATCCAGATTATATTGTCACTGATCACCTTTATACAGATTTTATTATCACTGATCACGTTCATACAGATTATACTATCACTGATCACCTTTATACAGATTATACGATCACTGCTCACCTTTATACATATTATACGTTCACTGATCTCATTTATACAGATTATACTATCACTGATCACCTTTATATAGATTTTACTATCACTGATCACCTTTATACAGATTATACTATCACTGATCACCTTTATACAGATTACACTATCAATGATCACCTTTATACCGATTATACGATCACTGATCACCTTTATACAGATTATACTATCACTGATCACCTTTATATAGATTATACTATCACTGATCACCTTTATACAGATTATACTATCACTGATCACCTTTATGCATATTACACTGTCAATGATCACCTTTATACCGATTATACGATCACTGATCACCTTTATACAGTTTTTACTGTCACTGATCACCTTTATCCCGATTATATCGTCACTGATCACCTTTATACAGATTATACTATCACTGATCACCATTATACAGATTATAATGTCACTGACCACCTTTATACAGATTATACTATCACTGATCACCTTTATGCAGATTATACTGTCACTGACCACCTTTATACAGATGATTCCTTCACTGATCACCTTTATACAGATTATACTATCACTGATCACCTTTGTACAGATTATACTATCACTGATCACCTTTATACAGATTATACGATCACTAATCACCTTTACACAGATTATACTCCCACTGATCACCTTTATACAGATTATATTATCACTGATCACCTTTATACAGTTTATATTATCACTGATCACCTTTCTACAGATTTTACGATCACTGATCACCTTTATAAAGATTATACTATCACTGCTCACCATTATACAGATTATACTGTCACTGATCACCTTCATACAGATTTTACTATCACTGATCACCATTATACAGATTATACGATCACTGATCACCTTTATACAGATGATACAATCATTGATCACCTTTATCCAGATTACATAATCACTGATCACCTTTATGCAGATTATATCGTCACTGATCAACTTTATGCAGATGATATTATCACTGATCACCTTTATCTATATTATATTATCACTGATCACCTTTATACGGATTATATTATCACTGATCACCTTTATACAGAATAGACTATCACTGATCACCTTCATCCAGCTTAGTTTGTCACTGCTCACCTTTATTCAGATTATATTTTCACTGATCACCTTTATACAGATTATATTATCACTGATCACCTTTATCCAGTTTATATTATCACTGATCACCTTTATACAGATTATACAATCACTGATCACCTTTATACAGATTATATTATCAATGATCACCTTTATCCAGGTTATATTGTCACTGATCACCTTTATTCAGGTTATATTATCACTGATCACCTTTATACAGCTTATATTATCACTGATCACCGTTATCCAGATTATACTATCACTGATTGCCTTCATACAGCTTATTTTATCACTGATCACCTGTATACAGATTATATTATCACTGTTCACCTTTATACAGATGATATTATCACTGATCACCTTTATGTAGATTATATAGTCACTGATCACCTTTATACAGATTATACTATCACTGATCACCTTTATGCAGATTATACTATCACTGACCACCTTTATACAGATGATAATATCACTGATCACCTTGATACAGATTATATTCTCACTGATCACCTTGATACAGATTATACTATCACTGATCACCTTTATACAGATTATACTATCACTGATCACCTTTGTATAGATTATACTCCCACTGATCACCTTTATACAGATTATATTATCACTGATCACCTTTATACAGTTTATATTATCACTGATCACCTTTCTACAGATTTTACTATCACTGATCACCTTTATAAAGATTATACTATCACTGCTCACCATTATACAGATTATACTGTCACTGATCACCTTCATACAGATTATACTATCACTGATCACCATTATACAGATTATACGATCACTGATCACCTTTATACAGATGATACAATCATTGATCACCTTTATCCAGATTACATAATCACTGATCACCTTTATGCAGATTATATCGTCACTGATCAACTTTATGCAGATGATATTATCACTGATCACCTTTATCCAGTTTATATTATCACTGATCAACTTTATATGGATTATATTATCACTGATCACCTTTATACAGCATAGACTATCACTGATCACCTTCATTCAGCTTAGTTTGTCACTGCTCACCTTTATTCAGATTATATTTTCACTGATCACCTTTATACAGGTTATATTATCACTGATCACCTTTATCCAGTTTATATTATCACTGATCACCTTTATACAGATTATACAATCACTGATCACCTTTATACAGATTATATTATCAATGATCACCTTTATCCAGGTTATATTGTCACTGATCACCTTTATTCAGGTTATATTATCACTGATCACCTTTATACAGCTTATATTATCACTGATCACCTTTATCCAGATTATATTATCACTGATCACCTTTGTACAGTTTATCTTGTCACTGATCACCTTTTACAGCTTATTTTATCACTGATCACCTGTATACAGATTATATTATCACTGTTCACCTTTATACAGATGATATTATCACTGATCACCTTTATTGAGATTATAATGTCACTGATCACCTTAATACAGATTATACTATCACTGATCACCTTTATGCAGATTATACTATCACTGACCACCTTTATACAGATGATTCTATCACTGATCACCTTAATACAGATTATACTATCACTGATCACCTTTATGCAGATTATACTATCACTGACCACCTTTATACAGATGATTCTATCACTGATCACCTTTATACAGATTATACTATCACTGATCACCTTTATACAGATTATACGATCACTAATCACCTTTACACAGATTATACTCCCACTGATCACCTTTATACAGATTATATTATCACTGATCACCTTTATACAGATTATATTATCACTGATCACCTTTCTACAGATTTTACTATCACTGATCACCTTTATAAAGATGATACTATCACTGCTCACCATTATACAGATTATACTGTCACTGATCACCTTCATACAGATTATACTATCACTGATCACCATTATACAGATTATACGATCACTGATCACCTTTATACAGATGATACAATCACTGATCACCTTTATCCAGATTACATAATCACTGATCACCTTTATGCAGATTATATCGTCACTGATCAACTTTAGGCAGATGATATTATCACTGATCACCTTTATCTATATTATATTATCACTGATCACCTTTATACGGATTATATTATCATTGATCACCTTTATACAGAATAGACTATCACTGATCACCTTTATCCAGCTTAGTTTGTCACTGCTCACCTTTATTCAGATTATATTTTCACTGATCACCTTTATACAGATTATATTATCACTGATCACCTTTATCCAGTTTATGTTATCACTGATCACCTTTATACAGATTATACAATCACTGATCACCTTTATACAGATTATATTATCAATGATCACCTTTATCCATGTTATATTGTCACTGATCACCTTTATTCAGGTTATATTATCACTGATCACCTTCATACAGCTTATATTATCACTGATCACCTTTATCCAGATTATATTATCACTGATCACCTTTATACAGTTTATCTTGTCACTGATCACCTTTATACAGATTATACTATCACTGATCACCTTGACACAGATTATACTATCACAGATCACCTTTTCACAGATTATACCATCACTGATCACCTTTATACAGATTATACTATCACTGATCACCTTTGTACAGATTATATTATCACTGATCACCTTTATACAGATTATACTATCACTGATCACCTTTATACAGATTATACTATCAATGATCACCTTTATACCGATTTTCCGATCCCTGATCACCTTTATACAGATTATATTATCACTGATCACCTTTTTCAGATAATATTATCGCTGATCACCTTTATCCAGATTATATTGTCACTGATCACCTTTATACAGATTTTATTATCACTGAACACCTTCATACAGATTATACTATCACTGATCACCTTTATACAGATTATACGATCACTGCTCACCTTTATACATATTATACGTTCACTGATCACATTTATACAGATTATACTATCACTGATCACCTTTATACAGTTTATATTGTCACTGATCACCTTTATACAGATTATATTATCACTGATCACCTTTACACAGATTATACTATCACTGATCACCTTTTCACAGATTATACCATCACTGATCACCTTTGTACAGATTATACTATCAATGATCACCTTTATACAGCTAATATTATCGCTGATCACCTTTATCCAGATTATATTGTCACTGATCACCTTTATACAGATTTTATTATCACTGATCACCTTCATACAGATTATACTATCACTGATCACCTTTATACAGATTATACGATCACTGCTCACCTTTATACATATTATACGTTCACTGATCACATTTATACAGATTATACGATCACTGATCACCTTTATATAGATTATACTATCACTGATCACCTTTATACAGATTATACTATCACTGATCACCTTTATACAGATTACACTATCAATTATCACCTTTATACCGATTATACGATCACTGATCACCTTTATACAGATTATACTATCACTGATCACCTTTATACAGATTATACTATCACTGATCACCTTTATACAGATTACACTGTCAATGATCACCTTTATACCGATTATACGATCACTGATCACCTTTATACAGTTTTTACTGTCACTGATCACCTTTATCCCGATTATTTCATCACTGATCACCTTTATACAGATTATACTATCACTGATCACCATTAGACAGATTATAATGTCACTGATCACCTTTATACAGATTATACTATCACTGATCACCTTTATGCAGATTATACTATCACTGACCACCTTTATACAGATGATTCTATCACTGATCACCTTTATACAGATTATACTATCACTGATCACCTTTGTACAGATTATACTATCACTGATCACCTTTATACAGATGATACGATCACTAATCACCTTTACACAGATTATACTCCCACTGATCACCTTTATACAGATTATATTATCACTGATCACCTTTATACAGTTTATATTATCACTGATCACCTTTCTACAGATTTTACTATCACTGATCACCTTTATAAAGATTATACTATCACTGCTCACCATTATACAGATTATACTGTCACTGATCACCTTCATACAGATTATACTATCACTGATCACCATAATACAGATTATACGATCACTGATCACCTTTATACAGATGATACAATCACTGATCACCTTTATCCAGATTACATAATCACTGATCACCTTTATGCAGATTATATCGTCACTGATCAACTTTATGCAGATGATATTATCACTGATCACCTTTATCTAGATTATATTATCACTGATCACCTTTATACGGATTATATTATAACTGATCACCTTTATACAGAATAGACTATCACTGATCACCTTTATCCAGCTTAGTTTGTCACTGCTCATCTTTATTCAGATTATATTTTCACTGATCACCTTTATACAGATTATATTATCACTGATCACCTTTATCCAGTTTATATTATCACTGATCACCTTTATCCAGTTTATATTATCACTGATCACCTTTATACAGATTATACAATCACTGATCACCTTTATACAGATTATATTATCAATGATCACGTTTATCCAGGTTATATTGTCACTGATCACCTTTATTCAGGTTATATTATCACTGATCACCTTTATACATCTTATATTATCACTGATCACCTTTATCCAGATTATATTATCACTGATCACCTTTATACAGTTTATCTTGTCACTGATCACCTTTATACAGATTATATTATCACTGATCACCTTGATACAGATTATACTATCACTGATTGCCTTCATACATCTTATTTTATCACTGATCACCTGTATACAGGTTATATTATCACTGTTCACCTTTATACAGATGATATTATCACTGATCACCTTGATACAGATTATATTATCACTGATCACCTGCATACAGATTATATTATCATTTATCACCTTTATACAGATTATACTATCACTGATCACCTTTACACAGATTATACTATCACTGATCACCTTTTCACAGATTATACCATCACTGATCACCTTTATACAGATTATACTATCACTGATCACCTTTATACAGATTATACTATCACTGATCACCTTTGTATAGATTATACTATCACTGATCACCTTTATACAGATTATACTATCACAAATCACCTTTGCACAGATTATACTCCCACTGATCACCTTTATACAGATTATATTATCACTGATCACCTTTATACAGTTTATATTATCACTGATCACCTTTCTACAGATTTTACTATCACTGATCACCTTTAGAAAGATTATACTATCACTGCTCACCATTATACAGATTATACTGTCACTGATCACCTTTATACAGATTATATTATCACTGATCACCTTTATACAGTTTATATTATCACTGATCACCTTTCTACAGATTTTACTATCACTGATCACCGTTATAAAGATTATGCTATCACTGCTCACCATTACACAGATTATACTGTCACTGATCAACTTCATACAGATTAAACTATCACTGATCACCATTATACAGATTATACGATCACTGATCACCTTTATACAGATGATACTATCACTGATCAACTTTATGCAGATTTATTTATCACTGATCACCTTTATCAAGATTATACTATCACTGATCACCTTTATCCAGATTACATAATCACTGATCACCTTTATGTAGATTATATAGTCACTGATCAACTTTATGCAGATGATATTATCATTGATCACCATTATCTAGATTATATTATCACTGATCACCTTTATCCAGATTACATAATCACTGATCACCTTAATGCAGATTATATTATCACTGATCACCTTTATACGGATTATATTATCACTGATCACCTTTATACAGAATAGACTATCACTGATCACCTTTATCCAGCTTAGTTTGTCACTGCTCAACTTTATTCAGATTATATATTCAATGATAACCTTTATACAGATTATATTATCACTGATCACCTTTATCCAGATTATATTATCACTGATCACCTTTATACAGATTATACAATCACTGATCACCTTTATACAGATTATATTATCACTGATCACCTTTATTCAGATTATATTATCACTGATCACTTTTAGAAAGATTATACTATCACTGATCACCATTTTTCAGATTATATTTTCACTGATCACCTTAATCCAGATTATATTATCACTGATCACCTTTATCCAGATTATACTATCACTGATCACCTTTATACAGATTATATTATCACTGATCACCTTTATACAGATTATACTATCACTGATCACCTTTATATATAGATTATACTATCACTGATCACCTTTACACAGATTGTACTAATTCTGATCACCTTAATACAGATTATACTATCACTGATCACCTTTATACAGATTATACTATCACTGATCACTTTTGGACAGATTATACTATCACTGGTCACCTTTATACAGATTATACTATCACTGATCACCTTTACACAGGTTATACTATCACTCATCACCTTTGTATAGTTTATTCTATCGCTGATAAACTTTATACAGTTTATATTATCACTGATCACCTTTATGCAGATTATACTATCAATGAACACCTTTATACAGATTATATTATCACTGATCACCTTTATACAGATTTTCCTATCACTGATCACCTTTGTAAAGATTATACTATCACTGATCAGCTTCATACAGATTATACTATCACTGATCGCCATTATACAGCTTATTTTATCACTGATCACCTGTATACAGATTATATTATCACTGATCACCATTATACAGATGATATTATCACTGATCACCTTTATACATCTTATATTATCACTGATCACCTTTATCCAGATTATATTATCACTGATCACCTTTATACAGTTTATCTTGTCACTGATCACCTTTATACAGATTATATTATCACTGATCACCTTGATACAGATTATACTATCACTGATTGCCTTCATACAGCTTATTTTATCACTGATCACCTGTATACAGATTATATTATCACTGTTCACCTTTATACAGATGATATTATCATTGATCACCTTTATTGAGATTATATTATCACTGATCACCTGTATACAGATTATATTATCATTTATCACCTTTATACAGATTATACTATCACTGATCACCTTTACACAGATTATACTATCACTGATCACCTTTTCACAGATTATACCATCACTGATCACCTTTATACAGATTATACTATCACTGATCACCTTTGTACAGATTATATTATCACTGATCACCTTTATACAGATTATACTATCACTGATCACCTTTATACAGATTATACTATCAATGATCACCTTTATACCGATTATACGATCACTGATCACCTTTATACAGTTTTTACTGTCACTGATCACCTTTATCCAAATTATATCATCACTGATCACCTTTATACAGATTATACTATCACTGATCACCATTATACAGATTATAATGTCACTGATCACCTTCATACAGATTATACTATCACTGATCACCTTTATCCAGCTTAGTTTGTCACTGCTCACCTTTATTCAGATTATATTTTCACTGATCACCTTTATACAGATTATATTCTCACTGATCACCTTTATCCAGTTTATATTATCACTGATCACCTTTATACAGATTATACAATCACTGATCACCTTTATACAGATTATATTATCAATGATCACCTTTATCAAGGTTATATTGTCACTGATCACCTTTATTCAGGTTATATTATCACTGATCACCTTTACACAGCTTATATTATCACTGATCACCTTTATCCAGATTATGTTATCACTGATCACCTTTATACAGTTTATCTTGTCACTGATCACCTTTATACAGATTATATTATCACTGATCACCTTGATACAGATTATACTATCACTGATTGCCTTCATACATCTTATTTTATCACTGATCACCTGTATACAGATTATTTTATCACTGATCACCTGTATACAGATTATATTATCACTGTTCACCTTTATACAGATGATATTATCATTGATCACCTTTATTGAGATTATATTATCACTGATCACCTGTATACAGATTATATTATCATTTATCACCTTTATACAGATTATACTATCACTGATCACCTTTACACAGATTATACTATCACTGATCACCTTTTCACAGATTATACCATCACTGATCACCTTTATACAGATTATACTATCACTGATCACCTTTGTACAGATTATATTATCACTGATCACCTTTATACAGATTATACTATCACTGATCACCTTTATACAGATTATACTATCAATGATCACCTTTATACCGATTATACAATCACTGATCACCTTTATACAGTTTTTACTGTCACTGATCACCTTTATCCAAATTATATCATCACTGATCACCTTTATACAGATTATACTATCACTGATCACCATTATACAGATTATAATGTCACTGATCACCTTCATACAGATTATACTATCACTGATCACCTTTATCCAGCTTAGTTTGTCACTGCTCACCTTTATTCAGATTATATTTTCACTGATCACCTTTATACAGATTATATTCTCACTGATCACCTTTATCCAGTTTATATTATCACTGATCACCTTTATACAGATTATACAATCACTGATCACCTTTATACAGATTATATTATCAATGATCACCTTTATCAAGGTTATATTGTCACTGATCACCTTTATTCAGGTTATATTATCACTGATCACCTTTGTACAGCTTATATTATCACTGATCACCTTTATCCAGATTATGTTATCACTGATCACCTTTATACAGTTTATCTTGTCACTGATCACCTTTATACAGATTATATTATCACTGATCACCTTGATACAGATTATACTATCACTGATTGCCTTCATACATCTTATTTTATCACTGATCACCTGTATACAGATTATATTATCACTGTTCACCTTTATACAGATGATATTATCACTGATCACCTTTATTGAGATTATATTATCACTGATCACCTGCATACAGATTATATTATCATTTATCACCTTTATACAGATTATACTATCACTGATCACCTTTACACAGATTATACTATCACTGATCACCTTTTCACAGATTATACCATCACTGATCACCTTTATACAGATTATACTATCACTGATCACCTTTATACAGATTATATTATCACTGATCACCTTTATTCAGATTATACTATCACTGATCACCTTCATACAGATTATACTATCAATGATCACCTTTATACCGATTATACGATCACTGATCACCTTTATACAGTTTTTACTGTCACTGATCACCTTTATCCAGATTATATCATCACTGATCACCTTTGTACAGATTATACTATCACTGATCACCTTTATGTAGATTATATAGTCACTGATCACCTTTATACAGATTATACTATCACTGATCACCTTTATGCAGATTATACTATCACTGACCACCTTTATACAGATGATAATATCACTGATCACCTTGATACAGATTATATTCTCACTGATCACCTTGATACAGATTATACTATCACTGATCACCTTTATACAGATTATACTATCACTGATCACCTTTGTATAGATTATACTCCCACTGATCACCTTTATACAGATTATATTATCACTGATCACCTTTATACAGTTTATATTATCACTGATCACCTTTCTACAGATTTTACTATCACTGATCACCTTTCTACAGATTATGCTATCACTGCTCACCATTATACAGATTATACTGTCACTGATCACCTTTATGCAGATTATACTATCACTGACCACCTTTATACAGATGATTCTATCACTGATCACCTTGATACAGTTTATATTCTCACTGATCACCTTTATACAGATTATATTATCACTGATCACCTTTATCCAGATTATATTATCACTGATCACCTTTCTACAGATTATATTATCATTGATCACCGTTATAAAGATTATGCTATCACTGCTCACCTTTATAATGATTATACTATCACTTCTCACCATTATACAGATTATACTGTCACTGATCACCTTTATACAGATTATATTATCACTGATCACCTTTATGCAGTTTATATTATCACTGATCACCTTTCTACAGATTATATTATCACTGATCACCTTCATCCAGATTACATAATCACTGATCACTTTTATGCAGATTATATAGTCACTGATCACCTTTATACAGAATAGACTATCACTGATCACCTTTATCCAGCTTAGTTTGTCACTGCTCACCTTTATTCAGATTATATTTTCACTGATCACCTTTATACAGATTATATTATCACTGATCACCTTTATCCAGTTTATATTATCACTGAGCACCTTTATACAGATTATACAATCACTGATCACCTTTATACAGATTATATTATCAATGATCAACTTTATCCAGGTTATATTGTCACTGATCACCTTTATACAGGTTATATTATCACTGATCACCTTTATCCAGATTATATTATCACTGATCACATTTATACAGTTTAATTTGTCACTGATCACCTTTATACAGATTATATTATCACTGATCACCTTGATACAGATTATACTATCACTGATTGCCTTCATACAGCTTATTTTATCACTGATCACCTGTATACAGATTATATTATCACTGTTCACCTTTATACAGATGATATTATCACTGATCACCTTTATTCAGATTATATTATCACTGATCACCTGTATACAGATTATATTATCAATTATCACCTTTATACAGATTATACGATCACTGATCACCTTTAAACAGATTATTCTATCACTGATCACCTTTTCACAGATTATACCATCACTGATCACCTTTATACAGATTATACTATCACTGATCACCTTTATACAGATTATATTATCACTGATCACCTTTATCCAGATAATATTATCGCTGATCACCTTTATCCAGATTATATTGTCACTGATCACCTTTGTACAGATTTTATTGTCACTGATCACCTTTATACAGATTATACTATCACTGCTCACCATTATACAGATTATACTGTCACTGATCACCTTTATACAGATTATATTATCACTGATCACCTTTATACAGTTTATATTATCACTGATCACCTTTCTACAGATTATATTATCACTGATCACCTTTATCCAGATTACATAATCACTGATCACCTTTATGCAGATTATATAGTCACTGATCACCTTTATGCAGATGATATTATCACTGATCACCTTTATCTAGATTATATTATCACTGATCACCTTTATACGGATTATATTATCACTGATCACCTTTATACAGAATAGACTATCACTGATCACCTTTATCCAGCTTAGTTTGTCACTGCTCACCTTTATTCAGATTATATTTTCACTGATCACCTTTATACAGATTATATTATCACTGATCACCTTTATCCAGTTTATATTATCACTGATCACCTTTATACAGATTATACAATCACTGATCACCTTTATACAGATTATATTATCAATGATCACCTTTATCCAGGTTATATTGTCACTGATCACCTTTATTCAGGTTATATTATCACTGATCAACATTATACAGATTATAATGTCACTGATCACCTTTGTACAGATTATATAACCACTGATCACCTTTATACAGATTATATTATCACTGATCACCTTTATACAGTTTATATTATCACTGATCACCTTTATACCGATTATACGATCACTGATCACCTTTATACAGTTTTTACTGTCACTGATCACCTTTATCCAGATTATATCATCACTGATCACCTTTATACAGATTATACTATCACTGATCACCATTATACAGATTATAATGTCACTGATCACCTTTCTACAGATTATACTACCACTGATCACCTTTATACAGATTATATTATCACTGATCACCTTTATACAGTTTATATTATCACTGATCACCGTTATAAAGATTATGCTATCACTGCTCACCATTATACAGATTATACTGTCACTGATCACCTTTATGCAGATTATACTATCACTGACCACCTTTATACAGATGATTCTATCACTGATCACCTTGATACAGATTATATTCTCACTGATCACCTTCATACAGATTATACTATCACTGATCACCTTTATACAGATTATACTATCACTGATCACCTTTGTACAGATTATACTATCACCGATCACCTTTATACAGATTATACTATCACAAATCACCTTTACACAGATTATACTCCCACTGATCACCTTTATACAGATTATATTATCACTGATCACCTTTATACAGTTTATATTATCACTGATCACCTTTCTACAGATTTTACTATCACTGATCACCTTTAGAAAGATTATACTATCACTGCTCACCATTATACAGATTATACTGTCACTGATCACCTTTATACAGATTATATTATCACTGATCACCTTTATACAGTTTATATTATCACTGATCACCTTTCTACAGATTTTACTATCACTGATCACCGTTATAAAGATTATGCTATCACTGCTCACCATTACACAGATTATACTGTCACTGATCAACTTCATACAGATTAAACTATCACTGATCACCATTATACAGATTATACGATCACTGATCACCTTTATACAGATGATACTATCACTGATCACCTTTATGCAGATTTATTTATCACTGATCACCTTTATCAAGATTATACTATCACTGATCACCTTTATCCAGATTACATAATCACTGTTCACCTTAATGCAGATTATATTATCACTGATCACCTTTATACGGATTATATTATCACTGATCACCTTTATGTAGATTATATAGTCACTGATCAACTTTATGCAGATGATATTATCACTGATCACCATTATCTAGATTATATTATCACTGATCACCTTTATCCAGATTACATAATCACTGATCACCTTAATGCAGATTATATTATCACTGATCACCTTTATACGGATTATATTATCACTGATCACCTTTATACAGAATAGACTATCACTG